>NC_142929.1:31824762-31852262 GCF_046866305.1 Octopus bimaculoides | reverse complement strand
TCTGTATAGGTCGAGGAAACTTGATCTAAAAGAATAGATTCATATGTGACGCAGTAATATTAATTTTGGATTATTATATTAAAATTAGATTAAAAACATTTCCTTGACTTCCACTATTAAAAAATATATTAAACACTATAGTAACAATTGTTAGTAAATCGCAGTATAATTCCATTCCCTTTTAATTAAGAATAGCGTACATACGTTCCGTAACGTATCCAAAATATTTGTAGAATTCATTGAACAAATAATTTTATGAGATAAATTATCACCAAACAACTTTATATTAACCAGGTTATTCAGTTTGCTGGAAAGATGGTAACATAATCGATGAGGTTAAGAATCCGAACAATTTATGTTACGCTATGAAAACCTTTGAAATGCTAGATTATCACAGAGTATGTGGCTTTTGTATATTTAATCCGTTTCATTCAAGTACATCAACATTTGTTGAGTTTTATTCAGTTTTATAGCAATAACAATTTTATGATATATTACTTCTATATTCTAAAAAAAATCTTCAATGGATTTCAATAGAATTTGTTCTTTCATCAGATAATGATACGCATTGTACATTATTATTCACATAAATATTTTTCACACAGTTTCATCTATGCATAGAAACAAAATTTTGATTCGTATTGCAAGGCTGAATAAAGAATAATTTAAATACATATAGACAGAGAATTCTATAGTCACAAGAATTTGCAGTACAAACAAAGAACGTATTATCGCATGTATACCGCATACATACTTAAACAAATTTAGCCAACATACAAAGGAAAATCAATAATTTAAATGCCGGACTTTTAACAGATCTTAATAAATGTTTATATTGCATAAATATATAGGCAACGATTTTCCGTATCGAAGTATTTTCTATGAACAATATACAAGGACATAAACAAAACCAGAATTTAAAAAATAATTTTACTATGCAGTAGGTAACAGAGGATATATCGTTTCGGACAGTGTTCTTTGAAGAAATGAAAAGAGAAAAACCATCCGTTAGCATAAACATTGCGGTGTTATGACATCATACTCTGAATGAATGTTTGATGGAATTTGGAAGAAAAAACGTTACACAGACACAACAAATTTTGTCTTTCGATATAATGGATGAGTGAACTGAATAGATTACTAAATGTGTGTGAGCATGTGTGTGGTGGTCTGCGGATGTAGTTGCATGTAATGGGATGTACGTAGCTAGTATGAACGGAAAATATTGTTTTGTTTTGTGCAATTGAGTGAATTGAATATAACAGCGCATACTTTGCGTTAGCATTTGGCGGATAGCTGAATGGTAATTGTCAAACAACAGAGGGTGATTACTAGTGTGTAAGGAGGTAGATTTGCAAAGTGTGGTAGGGAACAGTTGTCTAGAACAACAAGGTGATGAGATTATTGACAAATACATAGAATGAATCATTGTCTTCTGTGTAAATTCGACGCAGCGGAACCAACCAAGCTGTAGATTTAAACCGCAAATGAAAAGATGATAATGTAAAACTTTTTTTACTTTGCGACAGACTGGGTGAGGACAATTTATTTTGCGGCACACCGAATAAAAATCCCAACAAAATTGAATATACTTTATTAGTAATTATAAAAATAAACAATTTCTTATAGTAACAATAAAATAACATTGTTTTATAAACATATGATATATATATCTCGTATCTTGCGAAAGGATTGATGACACACTCGTACATTTGATAATCAAGTGATGGAAAATACGTAGAAAATGATACAGAGAGGTTTTCTGCTGTCATCTACACTTCTGACAAAATTTAAAAATTGTCTCGAAAACCCTCTTTGCCTGGGAAGCAATCAAGCTGCGAGGTTTTAACTTTCCTTATCCACAGTTCTAAATTGTCGGTGAAATACTCTAATTTGCCTGTAACTGTAATAACATTTTCATTCGCTCCTTGCAGATTGTTGAGAAATGCTACTTCCAGCCACCAATTATCACCGTTAAGAAATTCAAATCCAGAATTTTCAGCATCGAAGAAACATTATTTCAGTTCGCAAAGAGATAAACCAAGAGACCATTTTTCCTTTCAAGAATCATCGCTCTTCTGTAGAAAGCAGTAAAAACTTAAAATCAGAATCCGTAGTTTCACATAGGGATGCAAAAAGGTTGCACCGTAGGGAATGCGATTTTATGTAATTCACTACTTTAACAACATTATCCATCATCTTCAGGGGACCATCAGGTAGAGATTTTGACACCAAAGCTTCGCGGTGAATCATGTCACTGCATCCCTCTCAATACGACATTTTGGTTTACCAGGTTAAAGATATCTCCTGTCGTTCTTTCTTTCAATTCACAACAAAACAAAAACTGACATGATTTTACCACATCTGATGATTCGCAAAAATTAAATTAGTTGAGCTTCGTTGCTGATGTTTGTGCTTTCACCGATTTGTAAGGCCCACAAGTTTTCGAGTTCGTTCTTTTGCTTCAGTGAAATGTTCGCAGAAGTTGATCATCAATGTCGTGCAAAATGTCTTGAATTTTATGAGAAATCGTGTAGGCAGAAAAAGGAATGGTCTTAATTCTTTTGACGGCTTTATCACTAATCATTTTCGGTATCAGAATGTGTTTTTTTTCTTCTTTGCCAAAAGCTGGACAATCTTGTACCTGTTGATTTGAGCTTCCTCGGGAATTGAGTGAAATTTCTTCAGCTTTTTTCATTGAAATGTTAGATTATTTTTTAGCATCTCAAAGTATTCTTTTGGCTTCTCCTTCTGTTGCAGATGATTCGTTATTAAATGATATTAAAGTTTAATGGGAAGAATCGCTTCATTTGAGAGTGCTGTTAAACAAATCATACAAAAAGGAACCGAGTTGTCTTTTTCCGATAATATAAAACCATGCAATTTTCATTATATATATATATATTTGTTTATTTTGATGAGGTGGACTCTTTATTCTGGTATTCGTCTTGTCTGCTGTGACTCTCTTTCTCATTTTTCTGAGGTCTCAATAAAAATTTGTCTATGCTTAAATCTAAAACTAAAAATCGATTAAAATTAACATAAAATAATTTATGTATATTATAAATGAATCAAAAATTAAAACTACAAGGACTACTAAACAATTTACTTACAGAAATTTCCGGTTTAAATGCGGAAATGTAACTATTTTATGATTTATATAATTAATTTGTATTTACACTTGAACTTTGCGAATGTTCTTGGATCGTCGTTTCCCGAAAATCCCGAAAATATTTTTCACGGCACTCCAGTAATTCCTTGCGGAACACCATTGTGCCATGGCACACACTTTGGCAGACACTGGACTAGGTGAACTAAAGTGTCGTAATGACCAAGTGAATTAAATAACGGGCTAGAGATCATTGTCGTCTACACTTTTTACAGTAACACTTTGAAGGCGTTCTATGAACTATGTGGAGTTTTTAAACACGCACGCATTATTTGGCTATGTGGGTATGTTCGTGTCTATGTTGTGTGTCTATGTGCGTGTGTGTGTGTGTGTGTGTGTTTACGTATCGGTATATATATTCATACACGCGCACATTCTCTTGCTGTATAAGGTATAGTTATATTCAGTAACGAAAGAGACCGTTCCTTTGATGTATCAAACCAAAAATTATATTAAAGGAAATTTATTAGAAAGAATTATTATACGTAATTACTTGGAGCTAAACATAAATATAAATGTGACTACAACGACAAAAAGTGAGAACACAGTTAGACGTCAATACCAACATTCTTTGGAAAAGAGGATACAGAATTTTGGCATCGTCTAGAATGAAAATAATGCAACTTTAAAAATACCCTTACAATTGATAAAATTTACTGCATGATAGTATTAAACCATGCATCTCCTTATTTTTATTTACAATTTAATAACTTGCTTCTGTACATTAATATGGCCGATGTAAAAATGAGAAAACAGCCTATATATATCTTCTTAAACTCAATTGCTATCAATTGCCGAAACTTAAATGCTTACACTTCACGAAAAGAAATATATGAAACCTAATTTCTTTCCTACAATTTCTGTTTTCTGAGATTATAGGTAATATATCAGGTTAAATATGTACATCAGCATATTTTTATTGTACCTTATATGAAGTAGGTTACAAGAAACAAAATATATTCCTTCAGACTCAATATATTCTAGAAATGATGTATTACTTACTGAGACGTCGGTATTATACCAAAATATGATGGATATTCAATACAAGAAGGGTAGCTTGCAAATTCAAATAATAAGTGAAAAATATTCAGTAAGACGTAGATGATAATCATTTCTTCACAAATGATTTTTGGCCATGATATACGGGTCTAGCATTTTTATTTAATGAGTATTGAAACTGTGCTTAATGTTCAGGCGCAAAAGTAAGCAACGTTTTGAACCATGAAGAATTTGTACCGGGTTTTTGCAGTTTTGAAATTATTTAAACATTTCTTTTGTAATTGTCTGATAATACAGACATAGACTCGCATAAATGCATCAATAAATTAACATTGATATTTTTTCACCAGTCATCTGAAATGGAACTGTCAAAGTGCGATATTCGAGCAATTTTGCTATTCAGCTCAAGACGTAAAGCAGCTGAAACTGCTCACGATATCAACAAAACGTTTGGTGAGAAAATGATGAGTGAGTGGTCAGCTCGAAAATGGCTTAAACAATTTCGCAGTGGAGACTTGAGCCTTGAAGATCGTGAGCGTAGTGGATGCCCATCTGTCATCGATGACGGTCAGTTAGATAAATACAGACCGTCATTGAGAAAGATCCATGTGAAACCACTCGAGAACTGGCAAAAGAAATTCATGTAAACCAGAAAACTGCCTGCAACCATTTGCATGCGATCGGAAAATCAAAAGAGTTCGACAATTGGGTACCACGTGATTTTAATGAAAATCGGAAAATGCGCAGATATGAAATTTGGTCGTCGCTTCTTCTCCGTAACCAGACCGATCCATTTCTCGACCGTATTGTAACATGCGATGAAAAGTGGATTCTGTGCAATAATAAAAACGTTGTTCGCAGTTGGACCAAAATGAAGCACCGAAAACCTTCCTTAAACCCGAGCTCTTCAGAGAGAAGGTTATGGTGACTGTTTGGTGGTATACTGCTGGACTCAGCCACTAATACTTTATAAAACCCGGAAAAACCATTACTGTAGAAACATATTGCCATGAAATTGCCATAATAAACAAAATACCGCTACATTCTGTCCCAGACTGGTCAGCAGAAGAGGGCCAATCATTCTTCATGAGAATGCACGGCCACACGTTTCACTAATGACGCTCCAGAAGTTGAGGAAACTTGACTACGAAGTTCTTCCCCACCCAGCTACTTCCCCAGACGTTACTCCTACCGACCACCACTTTTTCAAGCACCTCGTTGGTTTCCTGCGAGAGAAGGAGTTCAAAAATGAAACGATGCTGAAAGTGCATTCAAAGAGTTCTTCAACTCCAGAACTCAAGATTTTTATGTTACCAGAATAAACAAATTTATAACTCGTTGGCAAAACCTATTGATTGTAATGGTACTTACTTTGATTAGAAAAATTTCGCAGTGTTGCAATATATTGCGATGAATTTCATGTTTCAAACTGTTGCTCACTTTTTACTTACCCTGAAAGCAGAATATGGTAGTAACTTGCTATGATCTTCCAAATACAACTGATGATCGGAATATACTACAGTAAACCGTATCGGATAAATACATTCGAAATTATATATGTATGTAGATATATGTGTGTAGGGGATATATATATATGAACGCACATGCACACATACACACGTACACACACACACGCACGCGCACACACAAGCACAGACACACACACAGAGATATAGGACAAATGTAAATGTGTTCGAAATATCATGCTTTCATGCAAACGTTGTGATCCTCTCAAAATTGATCTAAATTATTTTCTATTTTGAAGCAAAATGTGTCAATTCACTGGACACGCCGAATATATCTTGGGAATATCTACGCAAGATAATCCAGATATGTATGCATGTTCGTAAAATGCGATGTTTAGATTAGCATATAATATTGATATATTAAACATGTATGGTATGAATACATATACGCCAAAATTATAATTGTAAATATATGTATATGATATATGCATTTGTGTATATATATATATATATATATATATATATATATATATATATATATATATATATATATATGTGTGTGTGTGGGGGTGTGTGGGTGTGTGTGTGTGTGTATGTGTGTGTGTGTGTGTGTATTTATATGTGTGTGTATATACCCATTTACTGTTAACTGTCCACACAAATGTTACATGGTATCATAGTAGATATTAACATATTATTTTAGGCACTCTGAGTTTCATTCTTGAGTGCACAGGATCTTCAGGCAATTTATGACTGAACATTGATGGGATTTGCTCGTTTATATATAGCTCTTCTGTCAGAAGTTGAATAGGTAGAGAGAAAATATGATAAAAGTTAAAAAAGAAAAGACATTAAGAAAAGGGTAAAGAAATAGGGAAAAGTAAAAATGGAAGCGCAAAATAAATAGAAACAGCAGAAACGGAAAAGAGGAAAAGCAAATAAAAAGGGATAAGAAGAGAGGGAACGAATTAAGATGGGTGGGTGTAGAAAATAGCAGATAAGTAAACTTTGAGGCTTGTAGCATTCAAGGATGTATAAATAGATGAATGAATAAGTAAATAAATAAAAATAATGACATAGTTAAAACGAACAACGGCTCATAAATCAGAGTGTGCAGCAATCATTCTGCTTTCGAGATATCATATCAAAGTTAGATGCTTTTAAATATTATGTCCCCACACATAAACCTACTCCAACAAGACGGTAATTGTAGAAACCCGTCGCAATGTCCACAGAATAATAAATACCACCTGAATGAGCTAGCCTACAAATCCAATGTTCAAAGGAATGAATATTTGCCACAAAATTGTATATAGAGCCCGCGCAAAACAGCTTTAAAGTTCGTTTCATGGTACACATTTATATGATGAGTAATAATAGTATGAGAAATTCTATATAATTACGTATGTCTGGCACTTAGAGGCCGCTGGTATAAGTAGTCCTACAACCAAATAGAGCATTTTAGTAAAGGTAAGCGATCTTATTTAGTAGACAGGACAAAACGTGTAATCAGTGCATAATCGAGAAACTACACATCTTGTCTGCAACTAAAATCCTAAATTGAAGAGAGGAGACACTTTCCTTTTGCCTATATGCAAGCAAGTTGAGTCTGCAAGTGTTTAAACATACTCCTTTCGCAGATGAATTCCATCAAAAACTGTATGGCAGCAACCCTCAAAGTGGATCACTATTAATAATAGTCCTTTCCCTTCATTCTTATCATAATAATCAATATCACTGTCAACTCCACTATTATTCCAAGTACCAATGTTATTACCACTACCTCTCTCATCAGAGATCTGACTACTATCCCTATCGCCATTAGTTGAATCCACTTTAAGTAATAGAACATGTGCAGTATACAATGTATACCACACACACACACTCACACACACACACACACACACACACACACACACACACACATGTATGTATGTGTCTACCAACCTATGTATGTATGTGCATATATATGCATGATGAATCTTGTTAATAAGTACGGGCGGCCGGGGGATATATATTTACAGGAAAGAGTCGGCAACATTCTTCCTATTAAAACCTTTCGATAATCACCTTAAAGTAAGACACCTTTAAATATTTCCCGACATCACACACAAGTATCTTTGCATTCCTGTAGTTTATCTCTTAGCCATACCAAACGTACTTCATCTTCATTCTCGGACAAGTGCATCTTGTACTCAGCAGCAGTGAGCTTTAGGAGAGAGTAATGCTTATGCACGAACCACTTGATATTAAGCGTGAGATTTAAACAAGAAGAATTTTGTGATACAAGCCACTTTCCACTTACAGTATCCAACGCCAAAACGACCGGGGAGTTCCTAGATTTGATGTTTCTCCAAATTTTAAAATGGCACAGTTATTATAAGCTTCTCCATCGAAGTTGAGGCAACTCACTGATTACGAGATAACTACGGCTGTTTACTACTAACTTTCACATAGAGAAGCTTCCGTCATAGATACTTTTGCTCTACCAGAGCGAGATGGTATTGAATTCTAGTAAGGCATGTTTTTCTTTTCATTCTCTGTTTTTCTTTTACGCTCATTTTCTTACAGAAAAGATAAAATCAGAGGACGGAAAGAGAAGAAAGAGCTCCCGTACAAAAGCAGTATTTTACTCTGAAACGACAAATGCCAAAGTTTACCTCAGCAGAACGATCCCCCAACAAGCACTTAATCTAGTGTTCTAATAAATCCAGCATGTCGACCATATACATGCTTCTTGTTTATCTAACGTTAAAACAAAACCTTATAATGATATCAGGAATATCCAATCAAAATTGGAGATTCGTCTGATAAAAAATTTAATGTTTGCCAATCAATCAACGCGTGCAGAAATAAAGGGAATTAAAATAAAATAACATATACACATTTATGTAAGGAATAAGCACTCTAGCTACTGCAAATATAGAATAGATAGCTATACATGAAATATTAAAGTAGATGAGTAGACATACATATATGCATACATATAAACATACATACATACATACATACGTATAATAATACAACGAATTCTCGATGCATGATACAATATTTCCCAGAGTGAGCCTCGTGGTAGGTCTTCCAGGGAAGTTCTTCCGCTTTTGAAGCGCTCGTAAGCTTGCCGAAGCATGCTCAGTGTCTCTGTAGCAGACCTCACACGTTTAACGCAAAATTTCGCGTTGGCTCTTTGTTCTAACTTCCTGTCCATGACAAAATCACAGACCACAGCATAGACGTGATCGCAAAAACACAAATTTCACACTTGCAAAGTAAATACAGCAATGTCACTCGGCACACTGCCCCATGAAGATCACAGCTAGCTCTCGTTTCGAATGCAACCGTGTGCTTCTGTCTGTCGATGCGCTACAGAAATAGTTCAGGAACTATTTGGTACCATCTCGTATTTGAAAATAGTTCTCTACTTCCATTCTAAGTTGACTTCCCTTACGCCTGTACCTTGTATACGTATATACTTGGATGCTTGATATATCTGTCTTTCGTTTCCACACACTTTCACTTACATTGCTCTCGACGTATTTAACAAACAAATTTGATAAACAATTCTTATCCTTTCCATTAAGTATTTTGCCCGAACATTAGACATCACTTCTTTCTCAAGGCACACAATTTTTCTCCTCTCTTTGAATTTTAACTTATGAGCATGCTGATGATTACGGTAACTTCATGATAGAAAGAATTTTAATACTTCCAACTGGCAAAGCTAAAACTTCTTTAAGAATCATATATATATATATTTATATCGTTATGCAAATTGCCTTTGACGCGTTTCGATAGAATTTATTACTATTGTACATGATATGAATCTCCGAGTCCAATCTTGAAAAGAGAGATATTATTACAAAAGTAAATCAATTCATATTTTGAGCATTGATTAAGCAAAGAGAAGGAAAGGACATTTTTTCAAAAGGTGCAGTACGATAAATGTTATAATATGTGAAAAAGTGAATTGTTATACCTAACTTCTTTTCTACGAGCATCACGCTGTTGCTGGAAAATCTTGGCAACATTTCTGATTCTGTTCTACTTTGTAAAACCTGCATAAAACTGTCTACACAATCCAACGTATCAATTCTAAATACATAAGCATTAAATTGCCTAGGTGCAATGATAAAGTAATTTAGAAATCTGATTCTATACTAAAATTTTACTTCACATTATAATAAAAATATATAATCATCTATTCAATAAATACAATTTCATGAAAATTATGGGCTTCAAACTAATTACTGTATACTCTGTTCTGTGAACAAATAATTTCAGTAACTTCAGCTATGGCGAGAGATCAAGTGCTGTTATTTCACTTTCATATGTGAATTGTTAAAACAACGGCAGCAAACAGTTATGTTGCGATAGTAGATAATATAATTTGTACGACGTGTTTTTATTCGATGTGTATATATCTTCTATGTGATGCGAACGCTTGTGTGTGTGTATGCATGTTCATTTCAACAGTTTGATATAGCTTATGCTGGTTTGTTCAAAGTAATGTGCTTGTGTGGCAGGGTTTGAGTGCCAATCGGAACGCCATGTTTATTTGTGAGGCACTGTGTTGGTGTTCGTTTAAATGGTGTATGTATGAATGTCAGTATAAGGAGAATTATACTTATGTATGTTTTTTTTTACTGCTAATGGTTGATATGTGAATTTATTAAGAGGAGTAACATTTTCAGAAAACTCGTCTTACAAATCACTTTACCCACTACCAACTCGTCTACACACGTATGTATAAAGAGGCGTATATGTTTTTTGATACGAATAATGTAAACAGTGGTAGCAGAATAGTAAAGGCATACGATCATTTAGGGAAGCGGAACGGAAGTAAGTAGAGGTGGGGTTACTTACGTGAGTTTATCGCTGAACAGTTATAATCCAACACGTTTAGTAATATGGTAGCGGGCTGATAAATAGAAGTGTCGAAATAAACATTACTTATACAAATCGAAAATAAAGAAAGCTGATACGATGTATTTATATGCTGTGAGTTTTTATAATTTCATTAGTCAAAAGTAATAATAGAAATAGTCATAAAAATAATACTATAAACAATAATTGTAAAAGTGAACATAATAGTTTTAATACTAAACATATAAACAATGAGTAAGTAAATAGCAACGGGAAGAATATAAATTTGCTAAGCACCCTAGATTTAAAAAAGTCATCTTATGTAGATATTACAGTAGAGTTGCATCATAAAATTCCCCTTGAATGCAAATGCCTTTTACATAACGTGATATACAAACGTTTTGCAAAACCGCTAGTTAAGGGAATGCCTACAAAAGATCAAAGGCTGTTAAGCGGTTGAAAACTCACAAGATATTGGTCAGTCTGGGACTATAGTGCAAGACATTTGTTCAACGTGCCGCACAGTACGACGAACCTAACGTCATGTGGTTTAAAAAATATTTTTTCTGTAAATGTGGTTTGAAATTGGTCTTTGTAATCATATTCACTGGAAAAATGTATTTTATACCATTGAAACAGAAACCAATCTGTTGATTATGTAATTTTCTTTGACATAAAGAAAATGGGTAAGTTCAAGAAGCATAACGCTAAGTTCGAGACATTAATTGGAGGCAATATTTGTAAAATACCCTCTGGAGAATTCATTAAATAATCAATTTAATTTTGTACATATATATGAAACTGTTTATAAACAGTTGTCTCTTCTTAAGAGATGGAATTTTTTTCTTTGAAGATATGCAGTTATTGTTATTTTATTTACCGTAAATATACGGATCCCTACCATGATCATACCTGTAATTTAATGCATTAATGCAGAATTACATGAATGTCTGATATATCCTTCCTCATTTACGATGACAAGGTGTTATATATTAACGATTTGGCAATCATTTTTTTTTAGGTTGAACCAACTTTTAAAGGCTCCTTTCTGAATAACGATTGTCTCGTTATTTTGAAAGTTCCTTACGTTTTATTGAAGTGTTTCTGTTTTAACTGGTTATATCTGGTTATATATCGTTTATACTTACTCAATGAGTTATATGTCATCAATGCTTCACGCGCATACATATGCATATATATTATACAAACATTTACATGTATACATACATTTGGTGTGTGTGTATTACAGTTTGTGGAGGATCGTTCATATCAACGATTCATATAAGATATCACATAATTTTTTTTGTGTATACTTTGTAGATAGGCTAAGCTGGTGGCTTCTATCAGATTTTGTCCTTTGATAGCGATGTGTTGTCTATGCCAGTAGTTTGCCAACAAGCACTTACGTACGTAAGTCTTTCAGTAAATATGCATGCGTGCATATATCTATGTACGCATCTATGTATTCAAATTATCTAATTATAGCTGATGTAGAGTAAAATCTTTATTTATATGACACAAAGTATGTATATCGTTGTAAAGTCAGAGGCTGCAGTAGTCTCTTCGGAAATAGATCCTTTTATGGACGAAATGTATTGAAAACCAAATTTGCTTGAGCAAGTCGAAATGAAATCGTCCCGGAAGGGATCTCGAGAATGACAGATGTGGGATATTTCCTTTATGAAAAGAAGAAATAAAATTTAAACGTAGGATCTAACCTGGAATAAATTATCTTAAGTTATGCAAACTTCTTCATTTATCTGTTAATGTTTCTGAGTATTTATTCAACCAAATTAAAATCCTTCAGTTTTTATGACTTAATCTTTAGTTTAACCGACGTATCTCGCAATATATAATTTGTCATTCTAAATATGATTATCTAATTTTAGTATGCAAACAAATATTGTTGTAAATACGTGAACGATGAATTAAAATCAATAAGCAACATAATAGTTAATTAATATTTTTCGAAAATAATTACATCAACTGTTTGAATCGTAAAAATTTATTTGTCTCAAAATAATAATTATATAGCAGCCTTTCAATGGAATCGTTATATGACAGTTTATTTTCATGCATATGCATTGGCTTGTGAATAACAAATTCGGTTAAAAAGCTGTTTTATTCGTGTTTCTATCATGGTCGAGACATTAGTAACACTTGAACACGGCGCCAGATATAAAAAGATTTGGAAATCTTATAAAGGTTCATCTTTTCACAATAGTTGGCTATAACATTTCAAGGTATGTATAAAACTACATCGAAGAGTCTGTTATGTAGGACGTATTGTCTGTTATGTAGGACGTATAATACATGTAACAGGAGACAAGTCTCTTCCTACTTTACTGGTAGTAACCCAACAGTTACATTGAAACAGCTATTCCTAGTACTGAGAGAAAAATATAATGTTTCTACTTAGAATTAATCATTGAATTTAGTGAGACGCTTTAAATCGCTTTGTCATTCCGACTAGCTTGTACAAAAGGAATGAACATATTTTTTATATAACGCAGTGGAAATAAAATAATCCTATATCATTCCTGAAATGTAAACAAGACACTTAACAAAGAAAAAAAATTGAAATGATTATCTTTTGAGAATGCTATCAACAACATTAAGACACAAAGGTATCGTATTCTTTCAAATCATTTTCAAAATCATTCATGTTAGGAAGCAAATCATTTATGGCTTTTTAATCTTAATGACAGTTTTCCATGAGCTCTTTTGATATTTATTAGATTTGATGAAGTCGTTGAAGCTTTTCTCTTTCTCCTCCTTCTTCGTCTTACTCTTCTTCTTCTTCTTCGTCTTCTTCTTCTTCTTCTTCTTCTTCTTCTTCTTCTTCTTCTTCTTCTTCTTCTTCTTCTTCTTCTTCTTCTTCTTCATTATCATCATAATCATCTTATTTTCTTCTCTTTCTTTTTTATTATGTATGTTATTGTTATTTTTGTGGTTGGTATTATCTTTTGAATTATTATTATCATTGTTGATTTTATTATTATTGTTGTTATTATCATTATCGTCATTATCATTATTGTTGTTGTTGTTGCTGTTATTATTATTATTATTATTATTATTATTATTATTATTATTATTATTATTATTATTATTATTACTATTAGTGATACTGGTGCTGGTGGTGATTACACTGATGTGTTGTTGTAACTGTTGTTATTTTCTAATCAATATGGATTTCTTTCATTTTGCGATTATAAAATGACAATTCTGACAAGTCGTGTGTTCTTTATTTTTCGTTTTACTGGAGTTATTTCGCTTGCTTTATTTTCGTTTTATTTTAAGATAAGTTTGTTCTGAGTTTAAAGTAACAGAAAGAGCAGGTTTCATTAAATATTTGCTCATACATATTCGATAATAATTGAAATCTAACTAATTTTAAGATCGTACAATATGGAAGGTAATAATGATAATAAATAATAATAATACAGAATCAGCAAACATTTGCATCATAAACTTTTGAATAGACCAAACAAGTAAATGAAAAGAGTTCTAAAACACGTTCATCATTTTCAGCAGCAACAACTCTAGGTAAAAAGAATAAAATAGAATAAAAAATTATATAAGATATAAAAAAAGTATTTGCATGATAAACCTAATACTATTGTAAAACACAAATAGGTTTAAAATGTTAATATATTTATGTCAGTATACTAATTGTATGTAAAGAGAAAACAAACTTGTATGTTATTACAAATGGCTGTAATTAAAAAATGAGAGATAGATGCCAAATGATAATGATAAAATAAAACTAAACGCCTTTGAAGTTAGAGACATACAGAAATGATTATAAAGTGAGCCAGGCTTGTATTTAAAAAAATATTTCAGGATTATCAGATTACAATGCAAAGCAAAGGAAAAGAAATATTAACATTTAAATTATAAACTTTCAATTAAACACGGCCCAAAGTAGGATATTGTATCTGATCATGCTACATGCTAGAAATAGGAATCCAATATTGTCATCCTTCAGATAATAATATACGGTTTTGATTTTTTTTTTAAATCAGAAAATAAGTGAACTTTTTATTGATGTAGTCCGAGTACACCTTATCGGAAGGAGAAATATTCTTTTCTACTCTAGGCACAAGACCCGAAGTTTTGGGGCAGGGGGGCAGTCAATTAGATCAACCCCAGTACGCAACTGGTACTTAAGTTCTTGACCCCGAAAGGATTAAAGGGAAAGTCGATCTCGGCGGAATTTGAACTCAGAACGTAAAGACTGACGAAATACCGCTAAGCATTTCACCCGGCGTGCTAACGTTTCTTATTTCTTTATTGGCCACAAGGGGCTAAACATAGAAGGGACAAACAACGATAGACAAAGGGATTAAGTCGATTGCACCGACTCCAGTGCGTAACTGGTACTTAATTTATCGACCCCGAAAGGATGAAAAGTAAAGTCGACCTCGGCAGAATTTGAACTCAGAACGTAAAGACAGACGAAATACTGCTAAGCGTTTCGCCCGGCGTGCAAACGTTTCTACCAGCTCGCCGCCTTCGGAAGGAGGAGAAATATTAAGATGACTATTTGAATGACTTTGATCGGAGATCTGCTCGTTCAAGACGTCTCTAGATGATAAAAACGAAGAATATCTAATGTAATTCCGGCTCTACAGAACCCTTGGGAAAAGCTATATGAAAAAGATATGTTTAAGTAAGAAATGTGTGAGTAATATGTCGCTTCTTCAGCTATTTTCTGCTGTTACGGTCCACGAACGACATGTATAAAGTTTTCGCAAAAAGCCGCACAAGAAAATCCGGAAGTAATACACAAGCGAAATACGGAATGGTGGTGAGGTTCCTATATGATCGGTTGGCCAGCAACAAACCGAAGCCAAATACGATTTAAGATATTTTTAATAAAAGTCACATTATTTATGTGATCCTGGACAGATTAATTCTGCAGTTATTCATTTAGAGTTGAGGTAGCAAGAGTTTACAGCAATAGACCCAACATATTATTGATATGAAATTATATGAGGATAATTATGATATATATATATATATATATATATATATATATATATATATATATATGTTTGCAGTGTAATGTGTGTAAAGTTATCGTTGTAAGAACAACTAAAATGATTTAGTAAGAACTGCAAATGCATGTTCAGATTTTATTGAGACAGAGAGCATTACTAACTGATTGAGGGTAGGAATACAAACAAATAGTCATAAAATGAAATTTAAATGAAATAGTTCGAGAGATATTACTAATTAAAACGCTGACGTTCATGGTAGTGCATGCCATGAACTTCAGCTTTTTAATGAACATTAACACGTGCGCGCGCACCCACTCATACACATAGAAACGAAACAAACATATACAGGTGCTCAGTACACACGCATATATGTATCTTTATATATGTGTACATGTGTGTGTGCATAGCGTTTAAATACACAAATAGAGAGACATGTATTCAATAAAGTAATAAAGAATTACATGAAACCAATGATTCATGCATTAATATGTATGCATACAAACATAAACACACTCATCCCGCATACGCAGAAACATATATATGAGTATGAGTGCGTGTGTTAATTTGTTAGCGTGTCTATATCTCTATGGTTGTGTGCAGGAATGTGTGTGTGTGTGTGTGTGTGTGTGTGTGTGTGTGTGTTGATATGTGCGCGAGTGTGTGTGCATGAATGCAGTTTATAGAGAGAGAGAAAACACTCCCACAAATGTGAATTATCATTTCTTCAAGATATGATATTACTAATGAAGTTAATAAATAGAAAATTGTGACAATTTCAGTATTACTAATATTTAAACGAAGGATATGAAGAAATAGTGTTTCTTTATTTGTTAGTCTTTCCTTTCCTGAAACAGAAAAACATTCAAGAAATTATGCAAACAAAATTCTTTAAAATTAGATGCTTCCAAAAACCGCTTTTTTTTAACGACCTTTTATAGAACCATATTTGTATATCGGTTCCACACGCAAAGTTCTACATTTTGATATTACCGCTGTTATTTTATTCTTTTCTAATCACATTTCTCTACGTGACCGATGCACAGCCAGCTGGTCTTTTAAAACTGCTTCTTTTTTCTTCAATGACGTAGGTTGAACTTGGCTAAGCAAACATCTTATGAATTACACTTCAATTCCAAAGCATTGCTATCGCTTACAGTGTTAGTTTCTATCAGCTACGTAAGCTATCCTTTGGTTGTCAACTATTTAAGAAACACACACGTTCTATCGGTGACCTGATGCAAAACAACGTCTATGCAATTAATTTAGAATGCTATAAATTTCAGCCGTCTCTGCTCTAGTCTAAAATTAGATGAAATGTATTCTCTGTGAAGGATGTATAATGAATCATATTTCTAAATATCACATCTATGTTTCTTTAATCACTTATTTTCTGGCGATGTTCTACTGCTAATAATGCTATCCGTCTAGATAACATTATTCTCCGATGGAGTAGAAAATTGCCGCTGCAAACTTATGCTGGAGACCAACTCAATTGAATTCTTACTCAAAATGGGAATCATTCAAAATAATTTAATTCCCAAAAATTCTAAATTTTAAAGAATACAATAAAAGAAACAATAACAAAGTTTGCATTAGGAATTACTGATCATCATTTCCTCCAAGAAAATAAAAAGAGTAACCATTTGGTAGGTATTTTGCCAGTTACTCCGAGCAATAACTAAACATTGGATAGTATAGCATCTCTGAGACTCTCGGAGCAGGTTATCTTCTGACCAGATGTATAAAGTTAAGGATACCGAATTCGTGATGTGAACATTGGTGGCAGATTAATTCTGTCACACAAAAAAGAAAACATGACCAGCTGAAGGCTTTCCACGCAATTTCCATTGATCACAAAATTACTCACTTGGCTTCGTGACTGTGGTTGATCAATAACAGTGGCAGAATACAGTACACTAACGTCCGAGTGTGATGATGCGAACCAGTATTCTTAACATTACAACCATGTCTGCGGTTATGAATTTCTTTGCAAGGATTTTTCTAAATCCTAGAAAAGTATTTACATCATGTCACAAGACTCTTGATAGAGTGATGAAAAAATACCCGATTCAAATTAGTAAATGAAAATTACTGTAAATGAAACGACTGTCCGAAAACTACACACGTAGGAAATAAAATCAGACCAGAAGAGCACAAATGAGGCTTGAAAAGTATATATTTAAGAAACTTAAAAAGAAAACATTATTAGTTCAATTAAAGAAACACATAAGTCCGACTGATTCGAATTAACTTATTATATAACATATTAGAGTGTGCCGGCAAAATTTATTTGTTCTATAACTTGAGAAAGAAATAAAATTCATATAATATTCATTTAAAACACAAAATTTAATATTAAAAAACTCTGCATATCCTCTATAATTTCTACCTGACATATTTTAATTTATTTATTCAAATCGAATAGTTATAAATAGATTGGAAATGCGTTATTTGTTTCCTTCACAGAGATAACCTAAAATATATACATAAAAAAAACGCAATTCTCATTCCGTTATTATACAATGCGGAGACATATCCACTCAAAACAAAGCACTAAAGAAATTTGCAAAACTGCATAGCATCATGGGAACGATATAGAAAGTAAAATGTCCGGAGACGAATACAGAAAACTGATTAAGTAAACTACATAAAAATAAGTTGAAAATAGCGCAATAAAAGAAATTCTCTGAAGAAGCGGATTGTTAAATATAACAAGGTATAATTCGAAAACCGAAATCAGAAAGCTCAACCTAGTTCCAATCTCAGAAATATAGAGTCAAGATAATTCAGGTAATACTCACAGCTTTGATTGAGAAACCAGAAAACTAATATCAATATTCCAAACCCACCAGACTAAAGCTAGCATTAGTGGTATATATTACCTTCAATAAAAGATGAAAGAGATTTCGTACAAATAGTTATAATCATAAAAGTATTTATAAATAAGTGTTCATGAGTCTAGCTCAATTGTAAAGTCTAACGATTATAGTCTTGATATATATTGTAAACCTTTGTAGTATCATAGGAAAAGATAATAATAATAATAATAATAATGATAACAATAATCATAATAATAATAATAATAATAATAATAATAATAATAATAATAATAATAATAATAATAATAATAATATCAACGACGACGAGAATGATGATGAAGAGTAGGTGGAGGAGGTTGTTGTTGTTGTTGATGATAATGATGATGATGAGGATGAAAGACTAACATCGATAGGCTCTATGTACCAATAAGTTAATGGGACAGGAATATTTGAATGCAGAATACATCACCTATGCTTCGATTTGGGGTTTGAAATGACAGTGATCTCAAAACAACGAATGTTTATAGTTAAAATATCAACGAATTTACTGGAACAAGGAAACAAATTCAAGAATAGAAAAGAAAACTGCAGGACAAATAGTTGGGAAAAAAGAAAATACATGGCATATTCATACAACAAAAGTGGAAAATGATAGTTTTGGCTGAGAGTTAGAAATGTGGAATGGGAAACTGAATCGCTAGTAATAGGCACTCAAGTACAAGCCAAAATAATAGATTTAATAAAGACAAAAGTCTGATAGAATTCAGTCGCTCAGCGGACAGGATGAAAGTGTTAACCATATTCAAAGCAAGAATTGTAAGCTGACACAAATAAAGCATGAGCACAGACACAACGGCATCAGTAAAGGATTGCATTAGACTGTTACCTATGTGTGTTAATATGAAATCATGGAAAAGTGCGGACGCGAGCAGAGGAACTGGTGGAGAAAGATAAGTATAGAATTTCATGAAGTCTCTTTGTAGAGCCTGATAATACTATAGCAAGGAGACTTGTTTCGTCAATGAAGGAGAGGAAGAAAAAGACCATTAGATTTGCGATGCCATATGACAGTAGAGTAGATATAAAAAAAAACAGTGAGAAAATTTGCAAAATATCCTGTCCTAACCAGAGAGAAGAAGAGATTGCGGAACAAAAAAGGTAAACATTGAACCTTTGGTAATTGGTGCACTCGTCGGAATCTAAGCTGATACCTCCGAAGCTGAACAATATTGAATTTGAGACACATGATGTCGAAGTGCACCTAAGTGACATTGTGTATTTTACAAGGATCGTGGGAAAGATTTTTTGAGATTTGAAGTGTTGTTTTCACCAAGAAGCAGGAAAATATTCGGGGAAAAAATATAGTCCTTAAAATCTTTTTTAACTCATTCAAAACTTTAATGATTTATTGATGTAATAATATGTAATTAAACAAACGGGTGTGCATACCGATACAGAAATACACATCGAACAGTTAGAAATTATCATCAACATGTAAACATGATACATTAATATAATCAAGCTGCAAGTGTTGAATTGCCGAATTTTTTTCTTCAGAAAAAGGTGTGGTGAAATGCAAATTTTATATCAGTAAGCTTATTTCTAAAGGACCTATAAAAACTGTAGATAGACAGAGGAATATGTTATAGCAAAGGTCAGATTAAAACAGCGATCAGCAGAAAGGCTTTGTGATCGAAAGCGAAGATACAAATAAAAGTGATCGAAAGAAAGAGAGGAGAGATGACTAGAGAAGAAAAAAAAAACGATGAAGTGGCTAGCGTTAGAAGTAGACTAATGCCGACAAATCATAAATCTGTTTTTGACGAAGAAAGAATATACAAGATGAAAGAGAATTAACTAAACAGAAAGGACAAGAAAGAAAGTACGAAAGCAGTGGCTTTAGCACAGTATAACTAACCAAGCGTTTAGACCAGACAAAACAGAAACCACGATAAAATTATGAAGAAATAAAAACAGAGACAACAAACCAAGTAGATAGAAGGACAAATGAATAAAAGGTAGGGATTATAAACAGATTATTACATAACTATCAACATAAATTTAGTTGCTTTAAAATAAATGCGTGACGTAAATTTCGCAGGCCCAGTTAAGCATATGTGTGTATATGCGCGCGCCGTGTGTGTGTGTATTTATGTATGCATGTTTGTATGTGTGTGTGTATGTTTATATATATACATATATATATATATATATATATATATACATCAGGGCGATGATTTTAGTTTGAAATCCAAGTTAACATTTTTTGAAGATGATTGGAAAATATTGATCTATGGTAAAAGGTAATTCAATTTTTATGTAATATTTGCAGAGATTCCATATTGCATGGCCTGTATGCACTATTGATAACATCTGTCAGTCCTAATAACAGACAAGTTAGTTTTATAACAAAATTTTATTAACCAAGCGATAAGAAATATAACTAGCAAGTAATGTTAGATGATCTAAGGCAGTGTAGTGACAGAATTGCAAGCACGCGGCAAAAATTACTTAACCACATTTTCTCTGTCTTTACGTTCTGAGGCTAAATTTCACCGAGGTTGACTTTGCCTTTTATCATTTCAGGGTGGATAATTGTGGGGTACACAACAATTACAACTTTTTGTCTCACGTGTTAATTTATCTCTCGCTGTGATGATTTTGTAGTTAATATTCCTAGTCTTCTTAAGGTGGCGAGCTGGCAGAATCGTTAGCATGCCGAGCGACATGCTTAGCGGCATTACGTCCGTTTTCAGATTCCGAGTTCAAGCTCCGCAGAGGTCGATTTGCCTCTCATCCGTTGGATGTCGATAAAATCAGAACCAGTTGAACACTGGGGTTGAAATAATTGGTTTACTTCCTTCCTTCGAAATACCTGGACTTGTGCCTGAATGTGAAACCAATATTATGATTATTGTTATTCTTTTTATTGCCTTTCACATAGAAATTTTTAGAAAAAGCTCGATGGCGATATGACATTTATCCTGAATAGCATTACGCACATTTACAATGGTCTTCTTGTCTGTTTTCGTGTGCAGTCATCCAGAGTAGGTGGTCATATTCCGCAGCTGTTGCATCCGATCTAAAACGTTAGTATCATTTTTAGGAAAGGTTACATGTCAAAGAATCTTGTCCGTAGTCTATGGCAACACCAGTAACGTTTCTATAAAGATTTTACTACTCCAGATCATTCATCATTGAGCTTTAGTAACTATTGAATCATGGGTGAATTGCAATGCAGCTGTTAATTAGACTGGAGCTCAACGTACTACAATCACAATACGCATCATGTGATTGTTCCGACGCAGATTCCAAAGATTGAGCATTTTCGAACAAGACGTTTAATTCAGCATTCTAATATTATGACCATATCAGTAGTATTTTAGAAACGATAGATAAAATCAGGACAAAGTAATGATTATATGTCATGCAAGATGCAGGAAAAAATCTATTTCTAGACAAAAATACAGACGCACAGGCGAGTCTGAGTGGTAAGAAGCTTGTTTCCCACAACCACTTTTCCCATGCTTCAAACAAACTAATTCAAACACACAAAGGAGAATCCCCTTCCATAAAAAGTTGTGATAACTGTCTTTCGGGTGTTTCTTCGCTTTTCCGTCTCTTTGGCTCAAGTAAATCTTTCTCTGGAGTTTCTTTTCTGTTCTCTTTCAGTAAAAACTTGTCCAGTGTTAATTGTTTTTGCCTGCGTTGTAATTTTTTTCTAAAACGGAACATGGCATTGTCATTGAAAATGTTTACTGCCCTATTTGCTACTACTGCATCAGAGTGATGTTTTTCCACAAAACTTTATCCATCACCCCATTTAGCACAAATGCTTTTGATTAAAGAACTTGGGACCCCCTCCTTTCCTTCCTTCTCCCCGGAAGACATTTCCCCAGCCAAACTCTTTTGCTATTCATTTTGAAAGTTTACCTGCTCTTCGGTGGTAACCTCATTACGGTGGTCTTCCACCACATCTTCAATATCTTCACTGTCGGCATCCAAGCCCATAGGTTTTTCCCATAGAGGCAATATCATCAACAATAGGAATATCCTCGACAGCAGCAGTACTTGTAGATGTCTTAGACCCCTCAAACTCTCGTTCTGGTACACAGACTGACCAATGTTTCCCTCATGCTGAATTCATGGTTCTAAAACTCACTTGGTTCCATGCATTATCAATAAGATTAACACAATTCAGGATATTGAAAGGATTTTAACAAAATTCTCTGAGAATTAACTGAGTGTCATTAGTGACTTGAAAACATTTTCGCATCAGAACTATTGTGTAAAGTTCCTTAAAGTTTGCCAAGATCTGTTGGTCTATTGGTTGAATTAGAGGAGTTGTGTTAAGTGGCAGGTATTTGACCTGAATAAAATTAAACTCTTCAACTAAATCATCCTCCTAATATGGAGGCTGAGCGGGAGCATTGTCTAACACGAGAAGGCATTTTAGTGGCAAGTATTTTTCTTACAGATATTTTTTAACACTCCGGGCAAAAGCTTCATAAATCCACTCAATAAAAAAATTGTCTAATAACCTAAGCCTTCGTATTAGCCCGCCACAAAACAGGCAATTTACTCTTCATAGCATTGTTTCTTTAAAAAAAACCTTGGATTATAAGAATGGTAAACAAGCAATGGCTTGACCTTGAAATCGCCACTTGCGTTGCTGCATAGCAAAAGAGTCTACTTTTCATTGGTTTGTGCCCTGGCAACGCTTTTTACTCTTTAGTAATATAGGCCCTATTTAGCATTCGTTTCCAAAATAATCCTGTCTCATTCCCATTAAACACGAAATTTAATCACATTAAACTCTAAACACTAAACTCAATCACAAATTTCTCAGCTGCTTCCTTGTTTGAACTCGCTGCCTCTCTATGCCTAATTACACTGTGTATTTCACTTCCCTTCTTAAATTTCTCGTACTAACCTCTACAAGCTTTGAATTCAAAAGTATCACTTTCAGCACGTGTACTCGGGGGATTCTTTACTAAATCATTATAAATGTCTAATGCTTTCTCAGAAATAAATACTTCACTGATACTGCCACCTGCTTACTCATTTATAAAAATAAGCAATAACTTTTCCACCCGGGTTTCGAAACCGCAACTCCAAATCACCACACAAACGCAAGATGTCGACGTCACCCACTTCCAATCCAATGAAATTCCACAAACACCAGTTGCTGACGTCACATAATTCCAGACCAATCAAAACCGACCTTCAGCGAATACAACGAAATGACCCTTTAAGAGAACCAACCAACCGGAACGACCTATAACCGTATCCACAAGGAAACCAACCTAGGAGAATGACAAGGATGACCACGGAAGAAAAACGTCATCAATTTTTCAACGAATCAAAAATAACATCCGCTCGCAGAAAAAAAAAATCATAAATACAGCCGAACCCTAAACATACCATTACAAGCGAAAGCGACTATTTAAAGAAGATCTGAGAAACCGTAAACCAATTTCCCTTTTTTACTATTTTAATTCTCATACTTGTTTTTTTCAGTATGACTTGTCGACCACAACTGAAATTAATGAACCTTGTACATTCTAACAAATTGATATACAGTTTTAATTTCAAACTTACACCTTCTGTTTTGAACATGATAATTTATCAACATTGAAACATTTTAATTTGTCAACATTGAAACGTTTTGATTTGTCAACATAGAAACTTTTAACGATGTTTTTCTAATTTTAAACTTTTACCATTAATAAGCAAAAAATATTGTTGAAACTAGTTTGGTATATATGCAAATAAAAGTATTTTAAACATTTACGAGCTTTTGAAATTTAAGTGCGTTTTCAACAATACACACACACACACACACACACACACACACACACACATACACACACACACATATATATACATACAGGGAGAATTCACAAACAAACAAAAGACGAAGACAGGTGGTGTAGACAACAAACAGATCTATTAGTTTAACGATCGGGAAGTGAAAAAGTCTTTAACGTTTTGAGCCTACACCCTTCCACAGAAAGGAACACGGAAAGAAACAGAGAGAGAAAATAAAGAATGTGTAGTGACTTGCGATCTAGGCGCAGGAGAGGCTGTGTGGTAATTAGCTTGCTTACCAACCACATGGTTCCGGGTTCAGTTGTACTGCGTGGCACCTATAACCTCGAGCCGACGAGAGTCTTGTGATTGGATTTGGTAAACGGAAACTGAAAGAAAATCGTCGTATACATATATATATATATATGTGTGTGTGTATGTGTGTGTGTGTGTGTGTGTGCGTGTGTATGTTTGTGTGTGTTTGTGTGTTTGTTTGTCCCCAAGAATCGCTTGCCAACCGACGCTGGTGTGTTTACGACCCGTAACTTACCAGTCCGGCAAATGAGACCTATGGAATTAATAGTAGGCTTACAAAGAATAAGTCCTGGGGGCGATTTGCTTGACTAAAGGTGGTGTTCCAGCATGGCCGCAGTCAGATGACTGAAATGAGTAAAAGAATAAAAGAATATATATATTTATATATATATATATATATATATATATATATATATATATATATATATATATATATATATATATATATAGTATAGATACATAGCAGTGCAGAATGCAATAGTGGGAAGTTTAACAAGATTTATCGTAGTTCAAATATGCTACTGACATATTTCAACTTCTAAAAGGAACTTCACTGCAGTCTACTAGAGGGAAGAAACATTCTCGCTTACGGTAAAATATAGAAATACACCATTATTAGCTCCTTGTAGCCCTTTTTATTGGAATTCTACATGCAATTTTGGCTCGGTATGCCTTGTTGCGTAGGAGATGCCAAAGAAAGTTAATCCTAGACTGATAGTAAGTCACAGCTATATAATGAACCAGTCAATATTAATGACAAATTTAAGGCGGCGAGCTGGCAGAAATGTTAGTATGCCGGGCGAAATGCTTAGCAGTATTTCGTCTGTGAGTTCAAATTCCGCCGAGGTCGACTTTGCCTTTCATCCTTTCGGAGTCGATAAATTAAGTACCAGCTGCGTGCTGTGGTCGAGCTAATCCACTGGACCCCTCCCCCAAAATTTCGGGCCTTATGCCTAGAGTAGAAAAGAATACTGATAACAAATTTGCGCTCGTGAGCGGCCCAGGATGAATAAATTCGTAAGTAGTTTGAGTGATTCATTATAAAGTTTCTGCTTCCTGTAAGATCAAGATTAACTCCCTTTGCTATTCCTAAACCGAGGACGGAGTAGAGAGCCAGAAATGAATCTAGGAATCCAATAGGAGGTTCCACTGAAATGATAAAGGTGTATTTACATCTTTTACCATAAGCGAGATCATTTTCTCACTGGTAAAATGCAGTGAAATTGACTTGAGAATTTACAATTTGTCAGATGTGTATTTCAACACACACACACACACACACACACACACACACACACAAACACACACACACACACACACACAGACATCTCTATATGCATATGTATATGAACTTATAAATATAGGTATATATATGTGTGTGTGTGTGTGTGTATATATATTATATACATATATTTATATGTAAATTTATACATGTTCAGATATATATAGATCTACATATATGTATGCGTATCTGCGCATACATATAGATATATTGATGTGTATGTGTGTATACAGATATATATTTGCCAGTATTTTACATTATGTTTTATGACAGTGAATTGATTTTCTGTCATCACATTGCCTTAGCGTGAATGTCAATACTTATAAATGCTGATATGAAAATTTGCACTCCATGCAAAAATTCTTTCATTCGGTTTCTCTCACACCTAAGCTATGAAATTTTGCGACTATCTTAGCTTTCTACTTTATCTTCATATTTGCTGTCTTCAGTATAATGCATATTCTTTTTATTGTAGTTCCAGAAAAAACCTTAGGTTTCTATATAAGTTTTCCAAAATATATATACTCACATTTTCATTTTTCTGTCGTTCTCTCTCTCTCTCTTTCTCTCTCGCTCACTCAGTCTCTCCCATTAAATATAAATACACGCACATACATATATATGTATGTGTATATACACCCCCCCCCATATATATATATATATATATATATATATATATATATATATATATATATATATATATATATATATATATATATACTAGGAAACGCTCCCTTCCTTTGGACGGTGTAATTTATTATAATAGCGCACCGATTTGGACGGTTCAAGTTAAATTAGCCTCGGTTAGAAGTTGTTTCAAGTTGATGAACGTAAAATGTATAATTACCAATTTCGTTAGTAGTTTATTATATGGTATTAAGCAACCTAGGTAATGAATAAAGTTTTTTGAACACAAATTTGGCAGTTAGTGATAAATGAAAGTCCATGAAATGAGATCGCAATAGCATTAGGCATTAGGGATCCTATATCTTACCCGTAGCGTTTTGTAGCATCTTTTTCTATTTATCTCTTTTACTTGTTTCAGTCATTTGACTGCGACCATGCTGGAGCACCGCCTTTTAGTCGAGCAAATTGACCCCAGGACTTATTCTTTGGGAGACTGGTACTTATATCCTATCGGTCTCTTTTGCTGAACTGCTAGATTACAGGGACGTAAACACATCACCATCGGTTGTCAAGCGATGCTGGGGGAACAACACAGACACACAAACATATGCACATATAAACCAATTCCAAAATAGACTTATAGATAAACAGATATGCACATACGCACGCACACACACACACACACACACACACACACACACACACACACACATTTGTTTGTACATCATAGTTTGGAAATACTTTTATAAAAGGACCAGCGCTCGTATATATACGTATAATCCTTAACATCGATCTCAAAGTTTCGAAATTTTATACATGGAATTCATCATTCTACACAAGATACTGGATTTTTATATTTTTCTCTGATTGTGTTAGACTGAAATGGATATTAAAGTATTAAAACCAAATATTTCCTACAATATGATATAACTTCAAATACTGTTCAATCTTTTAATACACATTGAAAATCTGTTCTCTAATTTCCCGAATATATCGAATTTTTTCTCCCTCTTATTTCATTTATTTAATCAAGGGAAGCTATTTATGTGAGACAACTGATTCGACTATGTTTTTCCAAAGTAAGTATAATTTTTCTTTTTATGGTGTTTGAGTATAACCGATTGCTTCTAATTCATTTTCTTTTAT
>NC_142929.1:31804762-31822262 GCF_046866305.1 Octopus bimaculoides | reverse complement strand
CATAGTTGTACTCTTGTGCTTTTGTTAGTATTTATTATTTCTTTTATTAGGAGAAACACATCAGACGGTTTTCTTAGTTTTTTTTATGATTATATAAGTTATCTTATCTGTTATCTATATGTCCATGTGCCCTAAGCTTCCCTTCCTTATTCAAACACTAGGGTGTACCTGGAGGATAATTTAACGGCTATTGCTAAGCAGATACAATTTCCGCACAGAAGGTTCCCCTCATTGGCTCCAAATATGTTTGGTTGCTGCTTAACTATATATCAACACTGATCAAAGTTATTACGATAGGTGTTCTAGTTCTGACTATCCCATCCTTTGTGCATCTGGAATTATGTTGGACAATATATTCTTTTTTAAATAGGGTGACGTTTCATTAGATCGAGATGCGGTTGCTATTTGCAAGTCTGAGAGACCATGTAGTTGCATTGTGGAACAACGAACCCTGCTAGTATATAATGGTTTCAAAGTTTGGCATAAGGCCAACAAATTTAGGAGAAGGGTAGTTATTTTATCGAACCCGAAAGGAAAAAAGGCAAACGTGGGCTCGTCTGAATTCAGAATGTAAAGACAGACGAAATGCTGTTAAGTATTTTGCTCGGTGTGCTAAGGATTATGCTAGCTTGCCTCTTTCTCAGTCCGCATATGTTGACATCATTTTACATAAGGTAAACGACTGTTAGAAAGTAACGATGAGATGAGCAATGAGAATGCTAGTATAAAAGGTAGAATGAGTTATAAATGATTTCTCTTGCATTATTTGAGAGTGAGTGAATTGCCAAAGTAGTTCAAATAGTGGACAAAATGCCCTGTGGTATTTCTACTTTTCACATTCTAGATTAAAATATTACTACGCTCATATTTGTCGTTCACCTTTTTGGGGTCGATAAAGTAATGAACAAGTCAAGTACTGAGGTCGATGATACCAACCAGCTCCCACAGTGTGTAACATGTGTATTTTCATAAGAGGTTATTCATGTAAGCCCTATATGCCTGCGATAACCTGTCTAATCATTATCACCGACATTGCCAAAAATCTGGAATTTCCCCCTCATATATTTTTTCAATTTACAAATACTGAAGCCGAACATAAATGAAATAGATTTCGTAAGTTTTCGAGTTAGTTCGAAAGATGTGGTCATTGTTGCAATTCAGAGCTTAATCCTAAATATATACACGTGTCTGTCAAATTTGTGAATAGTTTTGTTTCAGTTGAGGGAAGGCTAGTTTGGTGAAATCTAATTTGAAGTGTTGTTGTTGTTTTGCCTGTTACTCATTATTTGTTATTTTTTTTTACCATTTTCTCATACTGCGATACACACATTGATATTTTGTTCATGTTTTAATTTTTATCCTATCTAATGCACCATTTATTATTGGTAATCTTTATACACTAATTTCTTACTTGTAGTATATTGTATACTTAAATGTTTTATCTGATGCAATTGAAATTCTCATAGATTAGATATTTTTATTGAAAATAATAGAGCTACATGGTAGAGAACAATTTGATTTTAAAATGGCTAATGTTGATCCCCTTCGATACGTAATTAGTGCTTACTGAAGCAAGATATTTTCTCTTCTGAAATGAAAATATCAGTATTTGTCCAGTTTGTTGATACTTCTCATTAAGTGTTTTTCTATCTTTATTTATTGTGCGTAAGATCTCAGTTTCTAGTTTGACATAGACTGATCTTTTTAAAACATATTTTATGTACATTATACAATTGTTTTCCATTGTAATTAGTTTGTTTGTTTGTTTTTTCCGTGCGGTTTTGTCAGTCTAAAAGTAGTAGACTTGTACATACGTCTTAAAATATAGGAAACATTGGACAAAGTATTTCTAATATTAAAATTTGGGATGGTCAAAGATTGAACAAATTTGATGAAACGTTTCCTCAGTAAAATAACTAGAACTTGACTATTTTTGATTTTCTACATGCCTCTAACATACTTAAGATTTCAGATAGATTTTAATTTAAGTCCAAAGTATATTTTGTTCACACTTGTATGGGAAAGACGTTTCGCGTATATCACTGAACTATGAAAATAATGCCTGCTTGACTGCGATTCTTACACCTGCTGCCTTCTGACATTGTTTTATACAAGTTATTCGTATTTATATTTGTATCTTCTTTCTACAACTTGCTGCGGCATTTATTTTCTCATCATTTTAGATTGAGACGACATTTGATCAAAAGTAAATTGAACAGTTCATCAACCAAGATTTTTCTATTCACACTATGTATCCAGTTCCACATCATCTTGTGTATTCTCTGTTTTTAAGACAGTAGAGTATGCAACGAGCAGCTACTTCGCTGGTTCTTTGTATTTACAGATTGACTCGTACATTTTGTAACGGGTGCGATAATTTATTCTTCCAAAGATTTTCTGTTCTCAGAAGTAAAAGTTTCGTTCTTACATAATCAATGGAATATTTAAGATGAGTCGATAGCAATTTTGTTAAAGCCTTGAGCTATGTAGGTGAGAAGGTTACCTTTATTTCAGAAAGTTTTTAATGTCTTCGAGTCCATGTTAGTGTCAGTGCCTTTTACATTTATAACAAGCGGCGTCTCTTCATCTACTACATATTTGTGAATGTTTCCTGTATTATATAGCACATCTTGTGTTCTGTTTCAGTAATTAGGTTATTCGTCTTATTGATTTTTCCATCTCTAAGATCATTCTGTAAAATTCTTACAATTCTTCTTTTGTTATGAGAATCCTGCATTTATATCTTTGTTGTTTAACACCCCATAAAGAATTTCCCCTCTTTGAATATATTGTTTCGTTTGAAATGTTTTATCTTTTTCACGAATCTCTTTAGCCTATGGATTTTCACTTTTACTTCTTGACTAAGAATTTCTTTAATGTCATTAAATTTGTCTATATCTTTAATTTTAAGTTTTGTTTTGTATAGAGAGGCTTTCAAAGAGATACGGTTGTGCTTTTATTTTGCATTTTACATATTATAGCAATGAATTTACCTCAGTTAGTGTCCTTTTTATTTTTCCGACGTAGACAATTTGTTTTGGTAGTCATATTGTTTTATTTTCCATATATCGATTTTAACGTCTATTATAACATAAGTTGTTGCATATATATATATATATATATATATATATATATATATATATATATATATATATATGTTGGTTTACGTACGATATATTTATGTTGTTCCATGTTCTGGTCTAAAGCAGAACTGGATTGTTCTCTTTTTGATATTACATGTTACTTTAACTGATTAGCATCTACCTTGATTTTGTATGAATTGTATTTCCTCTATTTACAGTTATTTCTGTATTCATACTTTGAAGATTGTCAAATAAATTGTTTCTATGATTAAGGAAATATTAACTAGAATGGTTCGAAAGACATTATAAATTAGCGTAAATTCAATTTCTGCATAAGCTTCATGCATAACCATTAACTTTTACACTTTTCTTCTTCTTATATTACTTTCTGTATAACCCTGTCTCTTATTCATCTATTGTTCCGACATAACCATAACCAAATGGATAGAACAATAAAAGAATAAGTTTACTTGTTATTCTTCGTAGATGCAATCTTACATCTTATAGATTTATACTCCCATTATAAAATGTGAATCGAAATGTTCGCATAAAAACTTTTTTGATTACATTTATATATAAGGATTTTCATATCTGCTTTCATTATGCTACCAGAGTAATCATATTAAGTTCTATTTTAAAATATCTTAAAAGTAATATATGGTTTAAAAATAAGTCAGCTTATATATCAAATTCTAGATATCTCTACTAGGAATTGCCTTGATATTGAGAGCTAGAATAACAATTAACCGAAATTAAAACAGAAATAATTCCTATAATGACAGTTACCATTCATATTTCTCCTTAAGCCAGTTACCCGGACGCCTTGGGGTAGGAGTTATCAGTCCACACCATTTTCCCCTGATAGGGATGCCGGTCCGTTGAGGACTTCCAGGTCAGTAATTCTGAGGTAAATGGGTGAGTCGATGAAATCAACACTAGTACTTGACTGATGCTTCTTGTATCAACTCCGAAGGGATTGAAGGAAACGTTGACATCGGCGAGATTAATAGATATTGTACCAATGAGTAAAAGCCTGCAAGCAGATAGCTGTCGAATGTGATAAATATAAACATACACATATGCACTAGACAGAAACACTAATACGAGGAATGTATACATATGACATGAAATAAATTGAAATGTTCAACGAGAAATACTAGCAACGCATAGCGGCATAACCTATAAAGCATTCACATACACAACAAGCATAACACGATCAACAATATTTTACAATAAAATTCACATCATTTGAAGATAGGGAAAGCAACAGTATGGAGACAATTAAAACAAAGCGTAGACACAACCGCGTACACAGTCACACAAACACAGGTTCACACATTGTTACACAAAAAGGCGCTTAGAAGCGCTCTTGCACCGACATATAAACATGTACGCGTACACTTACTGTCATACACCCGCGTGCACAAGACTTGTGTAACAAAAAGTAGTTCCAAATTGGAATGAAGAAGCAGTTTTGTGTTTTTGACACATCATTCCAGCGACAAGTTCATCACATGTAGCATTTATTTGAAATAATGCACCATCCCTAATATTCAATGACAAACTGCAGGCTCTTCAAGAAAGTTACATTGGTGTGTAATATAAATAATGTATCCGGCCGATGCATTATCAAAATCCCAAAGGTAACCTTATGGCAACCAACCATAAGAACTAGCGGCAGCATTCAAAGGTACGTTAAATTCAAACATCTGCATCGTTTTCAGAAAAGCATATGACACCCTATATGTTCTTTATTAACTGAGAACAGGACGATGGTTCAACATAGGTTTGTGCGCCCCAAACTTGCCAATCAACTAATCCTCAATGCAGGAAAAAATGAACTCGAAGCTCAATGTACAAGATCTCAGTAACAGCTCTGACCCTTGAGATGTGTAGCCTTCGTAACACAATATGGGCCGGTTGTCATTGATGGTGATATGTGCCAGCTCAGGTCTCTATTGATATACAAATAGTACCTGTATAACATAGGGCTGGCTGTGTCGCACTCTGTGTCACGCTGAATCTCCCTGAGGACTCCGTTAAGAGCACACGTGTCTGTGGAGTGCTGAGCCACATGCACGTAAACTTAACGAACAGGCTGTTCCGTTGATCGGATGAACTGGAACCCTCGTCGTCGTTATCGACGGAGTCCCAGTTATTATTATTATTAGTTAGATTTACAAATACACATTAAATCACAAAACCATAATACGATCCCAGTATTATTTTCTGTATTTGGTATCTAGATAAAAAGTTGTACGACTGGATTTCAGAGTAGAAAATCCAACTGCTACATATGTTGTAGTTAAGGCCCTTTAAATGTTTAAATGTTTTCTGCCCGGAAATGATAGTCCAGGGAGGTCGTTTTCCCAAAGGCACGCTCTGTCGCGGCTTCAGTGGAAACGTGGAAGGTGATAACCTCTTCGGTGTTTCCAGCAACCGAGGAAATCCCTCCTCCAGTCATAAACAATAGTACGACCCAATTTTTGTATATAACGATGGGGCGGAAAATGCGCGGGGACGGTAGATTACTGAATGTAGGAAGAAGGGCAAAAATATTAAAAAATGGTTACGATGGAAAAAATGCACTCTGATATAATGTAGTTATATACGCGAGGAAGAATCCAGCCTCTCTTTCACCGAAATAAAACTGACAGTTCATTGTATTCTGGTGTTGGTGGTCAGAAGCGGAACGTTTAATCTTATATGCCGGTGGCAAAAAGTAGAAGCAAATTCTTTTACCTCTGCATTCTCATAGGTTTTGAAAGCAATATCAGGTCGATAGGGCATCTCTCACTGTACAATCGTTTCGTCATTATTTTACATTTTTCTGGTATTTCCTTATACCATCTCTTTTCTTATTCTATTTCAAAATGCTGGTATAATTCTTTTCTACTCTAGGCATAAGGCACGAAATGTTTGGGGAGGGGGCCAGTCCATTCGATCGATCCCAGTACGCAACTGGTACTTAATTTATCGACCCTGAATGAATGAAAATTAAAGTCGAACTCAGCGGAATTTGAACTCAGAACGTAAAGACAGACGAAATACCGCCAAGCATTTCGCCCGGCGTGCTAACGTTTCTTATTTCTTTATTTCCCACAAGGAGCTAAACATAGAGGGAACAAACAAGGACAGACAAAGGGATTAAGTCGATTACATCAATCCCAGTGCGTAACTGGTATTTAATTTATCGACCCCGAAAGGATGAAAGGCAAAGTCGACCTCGGCAGAATTTGAACTCAGAGCGTAAAGACAGACAAGATACAGCTAAGCATTTCGCCCGGCGTGGTAACGTTTCTGCCAGCTCGCCGCCTAAAATGCTGGTATAATTACGAGTATGAGAAAACTCTAACATTGTCTTGCCAATAGATGTCAACCCCAAATAACCAGAAACAATATTATTAACTTTTATCCTTCAACATCCGCTTAATTGATTTTATTCCCCATTACACTATTTTGTACTTCGTGGAAATAAGAATAAATTGTTCATTGGTTTCTCTATCAATAACCGTTCGATCTCAGAATCAATTCCTAAACCTTTTCGGGTTGTGATCAGATTTAAAGTATACTTATACCTCCTCTGTTCAATCTTAAGTATAAGTGCTTTATAGGAAGATTTATCTTCAATGGCACTGAATATGCTATCTTTTGCTTTTGTTAATTTCTTTTGACACAACCATTGTACACCATTTCTATTGTGCCCGTTGCAATAAAGCCGCGTGGGTAAAAGACTGAAATGTCCGACAAAATTCCTTGCGGTGTTTGTACCGGCTCTTTACATTCCGAATTCAAATTCTGCTTAGGTCACCTTTGCTTTTTATTCCTTCGCTATCTTCAGTTAAATGCTAGGTTGATGGCATCAAGTTACCCATTTCACGTAAAAATGATGGCCTTGTGCCTAAATTAGAAGGCATTAGAATTATTATTGCAGTAACTATCATAAAAGGTAAATTGCAAGAAAAAAACATTACTTGAGGTATTAAGTAGGCTAGTAGGCGTTTTTTTTCTTCTTTTCTTATATCTTCTAAGCTCAGATCACATCATGATCAATTTTACTGATTGGGCCGTTTTCGCGGATTGATATTATAAACTACAGAAACATTTGTTAGCTTGTTCCTATGGCTATTTTATGAACAGTTATTAAGTAGTATTATTGCCATCATCGTCAGCAATAACAACAAAAGCTGTAGCAACATCATAACCACCAACATTATCATTACGCTGTGATTTTAAATTATTAGCGGAATGTCATTAATGAATCATGGTAAGATAAAACCACTTCAAATTTCAAGAACTTTCCTGAGGGTCCTTGCGATATTAATAATGACAGGTTTTTGAAAATTAGCAATCTTGGTTATGACGGCGAATTTTGAAGTTTTTCCATTTTTTAAAAATATATTTATATCTTCTCATTCCTCTTATTATAATAGGTATTATAGACATTTTCTCTATTTAACTAGATCTTTATAACTATCAATATATTCTCACTCCTTGAAGGCAGAGTTGTTTTCATAAGGAATGAGGAAATCAATTAGCTAGCATGAATTAATTTCTTCAACAATTAGTGGTATATCCAGTTACTCTACTGTTATATGATCCGTTTACATAGAAACGTTCAGCAGGATTTACTTATGGTATTCTTCATTATTATTTCTAGTGAATATTCATAGGATTACATATTCATTTTCTTTCTTGGTTATGCATATTAATTTATGTTATTTTGTTCAGTTATTTTTATAATTAAACATATAGTACAGTATCTTTTATAATTCACTCTCGTCATTCGTTTTATTGATTCATCTCTCGATGTTACTCGAACTTATATGTCGTTCTTTATACACTATCCTTATCTTTTCAATGTTTCCTTTTTGTTTTAGTTTTTATCTATTCAAGTTTTCTATCTAGTTGTTCAGTGAACAGAGAAAGCAATACCTATATGACCCCCTCAAGGCCGCCTAGATATGTAGGAGATTATCTTCAAACATGAGGCCTTCTCCAATGTCTATTACAGAGTGAAGTTTGCAGAAGACACATAAAGAGCCAAGTGGTGATGTTAAATCGGGTAACGGGTTGAGTCTGCCATCCAAGTATACAATAGCTATTTTTGAATTCAGAAATTAAAAAGCCAGAACAAATACCAAAAATGCATCATCAGTAATGTAATTTTACCATACTATCAATTCAACAAGTATACTTGTTGGATTGCAGAAACTCGTCCCATTTTATCTATATCGAAAGGATGAAAGGCAAATTTGATCTCGAATTTCAACAGTGAGCATAGGGGGGGGGGGGGGGGGGTAAAACAAATCTCGGAAAATAAAGTATTATGTCCAATGCTGAAGCAACTCAACAAATTCGTCACTTATTGTCATTATGTATAGTGTTTCAGTTAGTTGATTCAAACCCGGTTAATTGAAAGATGAAACAGGTATATGTTTCTGGTGTTGCAGAGGTATGAAATTCTGAGATTAAATAACGAGGAAAAGTAGTTTGCATGTATTGTGTTTGATGGGAAATAAAGAGCACATTAGCCCCGTACATATAATACATCAAGTTGGTTTATAATTTGGAAGCATAACTGTTATAAAATGAAAGTGAACGAGGTATGTAGAAAAATTATATTTTAAACTGTAATTTTGAAGTTCTTTTTCATTCATATAAAAAAAATACAGTCATGGTAACTTGTGTGTACTTGCGTACGTGCGTGTGTGTGTGTGTGTGTGTGTGTGTGTGTGTGTGTGTGTGTGTGTGTGTGTGTGCGTGTGTGTGTGTGTGTGTGCATTACCATACATTTAAATTCATCTATTGGATACATTTCCAAGTAAGTTATTTTCTAGATAATTATCTTGAGAAAACGTTCAGGCCTGGAAGAAGCTGTTTAGATTTGAATTGTTAATTGTTGTTGCAACATTCTTGTATAGAGAAAAGAAAAACTGTCTGAGGGTGAGTTAATTAATTTAAGGCGGCAATTGAAAGATTTGTTTGTTGATACAAAGATAGAGGAAACTCAGTGAGAATTCTTAACCATGAGGTACTCTTCAGCTAATGAAATTAGTGTGTCGAGTGAGGGTGTGGCAAAGTGTAAGCGATAGCTATAAAGTGTAGAAATAGCTATAAATATATTTTACTAAACTGAATTCTTGGTCTTCAATAAATTTGCCGCAGATGGTAATTGAAAGAATTACGAGGAATAATAAAACCGAAACAAACATTTCTGCAGATGAGTCTCTGGGATCTGAGCTGTGTTAAAGGCTTTGATAGATATCTGCAGAGCAAGAAGAAACCCAAGGCTTCAGGGGAACTGGTTGACGTTTCATTTCATTCTGGTCTCATTTATTGTTGGTTTCAGTTTCAGTTTCATATTCTAATCTTTACTCTCCAACATGCATTTATAACACATTCATGGTGTCCATGTTTCAGTTAATTTCTGAAATTGTACTTAAGTGTATACACCATCTACGCAACTGATTCTGTCTTCCATTTAGGTACTTGATGTACAGGTATATATTTTTGTTGTAGGAAAAGGATAACTTTCCTACGTGTGTCAAGTACCTTTAATATTTTTGTATGAGGTGAGATGTTTTATTGTTTCATCATCAATTTAACAAAGTTGCAGAGTAATAATTTTGCTCGCTAGAAATTTATATCGGTACGATTTGATCTCATTTATCTTGATATTGAATTTATATTGGCAATATTACATTTTCGCTGCTCTCCTAAATGCTATTTATTTTCTATGCATTTCATTTTGTTTTAATTCGGAACTCTACGTCTTGAGGTGAGGTATTATCCAACCCTTTAATAAGTTAATCAAATATAGACCGTTTTTTGTTGTTATAGGGATGCATATTACTATTGCTGACCACCCGTTAATATCTCTGCTAATATGAATTTTGATATGAAAATGTGTGGAAAGTTCATTTTTTATATTAAAAACTATATAATTCATTTCAAGCATGTAATACATTGTATAATCTTATAACTGAAACTGTTATTTCGTTCAGTGTGAGTATAATAATTACGATTTTACTACTACAGGAAAGAAATAGGTTGCGCACACCTATTAAATGAAAGTGTTCCATATAAACACGCTATATTGGAAAGTGTTGATTATTCTTTAATAAATTAAAAGAGAATCCGACCAGCGGCCATTATAAATCAATCTATTCCTGCTCTCTTTAAACTTTTCTTTAATTTTTTTCTTTCCCGACTATCGTTATTATCATTAACCACAATTAATAACAATTAAGTACGAAGTTTATCGCACATTTTTCTTGAATACAATAGTTTTGCTGTTGAACAAACTTTAAAATATGTATTATGATACTTCTGTTCTACAGCTGAGGGATAACAATTTCAAGACTATTTCTGACAGCTAAAAATGCGTTACCGAGGGAAAATATTGTGAAAGTAAATATTTTTGGTTTCAAACGCTGTGTGATGGAGAAAAGAAATAGCTCAATGTCTCTAAATGTAGAATTCACCGGTCTGATATTGAACAGATTTCATGATATCAGGATCATATTTTGAATTTAACTATCTACTGATTTCATATAAAAGTAAATTCAGTGATTTGCAAATTCTTTCATATTTACACCTGCTATAAAAGTGAAAACTCTCTATAAGATCAAGAGACGGCACACATAGGTTTCTTGTTCTTAGAAATTAACACATGATAAAGTCTGATTCAATAATCTGCTTTGCAGCATGTATCTAAAGTTTCAAACTAATATTAATTTTACTCGTGAGTCTAGATAGGTATGGCTTCTCTAAAATTATTTTCAGTGTGGGAGTAAGTTTCTTGAGTGTACATAGGTTTTAAGTGAAACTAACTTTATAATTCGATATCCTGTAGATCATGTATGTATATATGTGTGTATGTATGTATGTATGTATGTATGTATGTATGTGTGTATGTATGTATGTATGTATGTATGTATGTATGTGTGTATGTATGTATGTATGTATCTGTGAATGTATGTATGTGTGTATGTATGAATGTATGTATGCATTATGTTTGTAGTTATGCATGCATGTATAAATGTATCTGTCTTTCTGTTTGCTCCCTCCTGCTCTCTTTCTCTCTCTCCCTCTGTATATATATATATATATATATATATATATATATATATATATATCCCAGACAGCGTCTGGGAGATATATTATGGTAGTGGAATACTATTTAACTACTATTTCTAAATTTCGGTATGTGGTGAAGCAATTTTGCTGAGCCCTAATTATGATTATACTAATAATTATAAAATTTATATATATGTATGTATATAAGTGTATATATATATATATATATATATATATATATATATATATATATATATATATATATATATATATATATAGGGAGAATTCACAAAAGAAAAACAACAGATAAAGACAGGTGGTGTAGCCAAAAAACATATATTAGTTTAACACTCGAGAAGTGAAAAAGTCTTTAACGTTTTGTAACTACGCTCTTCCACAGAAAGTAACATAGAAAGAGACAAGGAGAGAAAATAAAGAACGTGTAGAGGCTAGCGATCTATCCTGGCGAATACCGGACAGAGGGGTCACACAGAAGAGCTAGGAGGAAGGGGAGATAATAAGTAATAGTGATGCCAAAACGAAGGGGCGCTTGCGTATGCATGAGGGCATCTATGTGCGTGTGGAAGAGGGCTGGTGACCTTGACGTGTGGTGTGTGTGCATGTGTAGGTGTGTGGATGATGGTGTGGGAGCTGGGAAGTGGTCACTCCTAGTGTGTGTGTGGTGGTGTGGTGATGTGATGTGATGCGATGTGGCGTGGTGTGGTATGGTGTCGTGTGATGTGGTGTGGTGGTGTTTGAATGTGGGGGAGGTGAGAGTGGGGAAAGCAAGGGTGGGGTGTGGGTAAGGTTGAGGGGGGAGTAGAGGTGGGGTATGTAGAGTGGGTGTAAGGTATGGGGTGGGGTAGGATAGAATGGATAGGAAAGGTGGGGTTGGATTGTGTATGGGTGGGGTTACGAGGGAAGGGTGACGATGAAGGGAGAAGGGAAAGGAGAGGAATAGGAGTGAAGAGAAGCAGTAGGAGTCGGAGCAAGAGAAGAGAAGTGGGTAGGAAGAAGTAAGTGTGAGAGGAAGAGAGGAGCGGGGAGGGGAGTTAAATGAAGAGGAGAAGAGAGTTGAGCCCATGTGGCGCAAAAGAGCGAAGAGAGAAGATTAATTCTTGTTCACGGCAAAGACGGGAGCCCAGATGGCCCCTGTGCAAGGACAATCCGAATACAGACAGGTGTTGCAGAGATGGACATATCTAGTGATCTATCTATATACATAATTTTACACACACACACACACACACACACACACACACACACATATATATATATATATATATATATATAATATAAAGAGAGAGCGAATGGTGCTAGAAGTTTTATAACTCAATGTAAAATGTTTGTTCATGTCAGTATCAAGTTTGCTTCAAATGAAAATTTGGCTTGTAGCACATGAAGTTTTTATGTAGAAAGTAATCCTTGACGAAATTAGTAACGACAGTACTAAAACTAATTTCAACAATACAAATTTCATCGCTTCTATAGAAATTAATTGAAAATTGGTTATGATTAATTCCTATACGTTAGAATATCAATAGAAGATCGAATAGAAAATATAAGATAATTTGATGCTTTATAGAAGAGCGGATAAAGCTATGTAAATTATGGAAGTTTTTGTGAGGGCTGATGGGAGAAGAATTAGATTGTTTACCGACTTCCTTAAAATTTATATTTGTATTGGCGATATATTGTTCTGCAACAGAAAACATTGCTAAGTGGGTTCGAATTTAAAGCGTCGCATGAAAGTTGAATAGTATCTATGGTTGCAGGAAGTAATAGCGTCAGAAAACATATCTTAAACAGTGGAATTAAACATGTGACGTATAATCTTTGATTCTTTTTATACACAATCGACATCTGCCAGTATGTTGGGGGCCTCTATGATCAGCCAAGACAGTGTATAATTAATGTTCTGTAATTTTAAATTGTGTATTACCTGGCTAACACCGTAGACATTTGTTTTAACTTATTAAAGGAATTTTCATGTATTCTATATCGATTTTTGTATACCCTAGCTTGATGTTTATTGTTTGTCACTGAACATTTATAGACTGAATTTTTGCGTAGACATAAACCCGCAAGTGGACGAAATTCAGGGGCCCTACAATCACACGTATATCTATAATTTAAAAAAAATATTATTTGGACTTCTAAAGAGTATCCTATAGTGATCTACACTTTTATTTGCTTGGAGTTGAATTTCATTTATGTTTGTAGATGTGATAATTGAACCCAAATTAGGCGTGGTAGTGTAAGATAATTTTATATAATATTTATCAAATATAGGGTAGTATTTATGGTGTTTGTGGAAATTTAGCTTAAGAATTTTGAAGAACTGTTTTGGTAGATTTTTTACTCTGAGAGAAAATAGTGGGGCGAACCAAATAATTTGTCTTTTCTTACATTTATAGTGTGTTACCCCATCAGAGTGTTCAGATATAGAGGGACTATATATATTACGATTACTGGTATTGCGATTATAAAATTTAATACACTTAACAACAGGTTTTCTTATGGGTTTATTATTCAAGGCGGGGATCATTTTAATCGTACCAGAATTACTGTGAGGTGTTAAATTAGCTAAGTTGGTTTTGAGTTTGGTGTCAGGGATGTAGAAAATATGGCCATGAAAGCCACTTAATTTTAGGGCATGATTATAAATTGGTGCGTGTACATTAAAAATCTCGTTTGCTGATAAATTAGATATTCTAATGGAAAAGGCTGTGATAATACTATCAAGGATTAATTTCGTGTGATTAGAAGAGACGTTTATATATTGTAATGTCTGGTTTGGTTTCCTGTATAGATAATATAACTTAGTGTTTAAATTAAGTGTGATGTGTAAAAAGTTGGCGATTTTTGTGTCAGTCTCAAATACAATATTAAAGAAATTCAAGAGAACTTTTCTTAATGACTTCTTAATTCGGTCAGTCTCCAGTTGAGATAAAACCATTTCTTGCCAAGAGCGTTGTCCCTATAGAGCCCGCCAGAAACGTTTGGAAAGCTTTTCTTGATTTGAGGCAGGAGATATAGACTCACAAGGTCTGTCAGCTGGGCTGAATCTGACGAACCCATAGAGATATCGAAGCAATTCGCCGAGTTACTTCTAATCCAATTATAATCCTTAAAATTAATTAAGGTTTTTTTCACTGTCAAGATAATATCAATATGAGATCGAGGGATGCTAACAAGAAAAATCGTCCATAATTTACATAGTTTATCCGCTCTTCTATAAAGCATCAAATAATCTTATACCTGGGCAGGGACTAAATTAAAATCTAGCGTAAACACTATTTTCCCCTGATGATGGAAACATTCTATGGAAATGAATCTTAAGATTCATATGTAATATGTACGAATGTACTCCTGAAACGATTGTTGGAAGACCTTCTTCCTCTAACATGTTACCCAAAACTCTTTTTAGTGCCTTTTCTCAAAATAATATTTTGATTTTTTCAAAAAACGTTCTTTTTTCTATATTTCATTAATTTTATATATATTCTATTATTATTATTACGCTTGCCTATCTTTATATCTATACGTCCATGTATATTTTTAGTATTCATATAATTTTATATTTCTATATGTTTATATTTCTAATATATCAATATATGTTTCAGATTAGACAATTCTTATTTTACCTTATTTTATCTTAATTAGATCCGTATGTGTATGTGTTAATCGTAGTCTGCCTGATTTGAACCATTTCTATTGTATCTCTTATACTTGAGCACTTCTACACTATGTTTTTCGAAAGAATATTATATATATATATATATATATATATATATATATATATATATATATATATATATATATATATATATATATATATATATATATATATAAAATCCGTGTATATATATATATATATATAGGAATATATAAACATATTTATATATGTATGCTATATTATATATTGTATGTTATATATAAAACAATACACACACATGCACACACATATATGTATGTATATATATATATATATATATATATATATATATATATATATATATATATATATATATATATATATATATATATATATATGAGGCAAAGAATTTAAAAGTGTTAAATTCTTAGATTACACGGTTTCATAAAAAAATATAGAAGTGGACGAAATTTGAAAAGAAAATCCTTTTCAATTCATTCACTATTTATCTCTCTAATATGACGAAATTTCAACATAGACATGAGTGTTTCTATTATGTTCGTGTTTCGGCAAGTTCTTATAGGAATTCTTTTATCTTAGAAGTCAAACTTGTTACTATATACAACTCGCATGATAATGGTGGGTGACTATTTGCATATCAATAGGTATGATCCATAAAAATTTCTGATAGGGATAGTAATCTTGTAATCCTTTACAATTGGAAACCTGTAGAATTTGTAAACTTAGAATAAAAGTTTTACATAGATAAATTTTCACTTAATTGCTTGAATTAAAACTGTGCATGCATGCTGTAAGATATAAAAAAGTTTCGACCTTATGGCCTAGGTTTCTTGCTTGGAGCAAGTTGATGGAGATTAAACATTGTAGTCCATTCCAAGAATTTCTAGTCCTCTATATCTATATTGCTAAGTTTTCTATTTATCATTTCATACTTAGTTGGGCTCTTGTACATATGAGCTTCTGTATGTGATATAGGTATGCACACATAAATACATATCTACATACACACACACAAACACACACACAAACACACACACACACACACAAACACACACATACACACAAACACACACACACACACACACACACGCACACATATTTGATTGATGAAACTTCGATTTCATAATCGGCCTTTCCTTACAAATGTGTGTGTACACACACACATATACACACACACATATATATATATAAATAAGGGGTACGGTTGGACATTTATTCTATAATCACTACAATTGCTTGCACGCAACGTACTTGGCTATGTAACCGCTTCCCTGCATTACGAGATCTAGTTGTGTTTCTTCAGGTGATATGTAAATATAGTCACCGCAAGTTTAAAATCCTCACCTTCAAAAACATCCTCTTTGTCTGTCGTGGCCTGAATTTACTAGTAAATTCAGACCATGAGAGAAAGAAAGGATGTTCTACGAGCCGAGGATTCTAAACTTACGAAGACAATATTTACATATCGCCTGATGAAACACAACTAGATCTCACAATGCAGCAAAACAGTTGCATGATCCAGTACCTGCACACCTGTATAACTACGTTGCGTGGAAACAATTGTAGTGATTAAAAAATAAATGTCCAGCTATATCCCTTCTTGTTGTCTCCAATTTTTTCAGTTATCTGTTCACACACGACAGATGCCCAAAGATGGAAGTACGTATAATACTACTACTGGAGAGCAAGTAATAAATCTGGAGATGCACGAGCTTTATACTGTACGGCTCTACGTACTTAACAGAATATACCATAACTATATATATATATATATATATATATATATATATATATATATATATATATATATATATATATATATATATATATGTGCGTGTGTATGTGTGCGTGTATGTTTGCGTGTATCTATACATAACTTTACACAAACTGTTACGGAGAAATTGAATAAGAAATTTCATTCACTTCATTGCAAATCTTCACTTTGACATTTTACACGAATGAATGTTTATATATACGTTTAATGTTAACTGCTCGTCGAGTAGTTAATATTAACATCTCAAATGACGGAAAACCGTCGTATACAAGATGGATTCTGCAGCTACACACACAAAATATACTGGAAGCCATAGAATTGGAATCTGCCATGTGCCACCAAAACTAATCTTGCACTGAAGTTCTGAAGTTAAAATTAAAGCTATACAAACTATAAAGTGCATTACCTTTCTGTAATATGTAAATAAACATTTTCCCGAAATATACCTCAACAGAAATCTGAAAACTAAATTATTTATATAAATAAATATCTAAAATCTGAATAGATATTTCCCTGAATATTGAAATGACAGAATATTTTATTTCCTAATGCCATTATAGTTACCAATATATCCTATTCATATTAGGCCAATATCGAGATTATTTTGAACGTGAAATGCTTTACTTGTTATTTTGCCAACAAAAGTAGTCACCTTAAATTAATATTTGCATACGGTATTTTTAAGAAATTCTACTCTCCCTTTTCCCGTTCATGTTTTGTTTCTATTTGTGTGGGTTTTTGTTTTTTCTTTGTTTTGTTTTTTAAGGGTATTCTCATTACAACTGAACGTTGATGTATTCGAGGCCAACATAACTGCTAATATATTTATAAAAATCAAACAGTTTAACGTATTTGTAAAGGAATTCAGAAAAGCTAATTATT
>NC_142929.1:31777262-31799762 GCF_046866305.1 Octopus bimaculoides | reverse complement strand
TTTCCGATTTGAAAAATATATGTTCACGAAGTATTTTGTGTTATACACAACTGATACCAAATTTAAAAACAAAATAGGTCTTTTAAGAGGTGAAAAATGCAACTTACATGGGAGCCGATTTGTCTAGCGTCCGTCCATGTGGAGAGAAAGATAGATAGATAGATAGATAGATAGATAGATAGATAGATAGATAGATAGATAGAGAGATAGATAGATAGATAGACAGATAGATAGATAGATAGATAGATAGATAGATAGATAGATAGATAGATAGATAGATAGATAGATATTATCTGAATATAAGTACCTTCCAGTTGAAGTGATATATATATTATTTAGTATTTAATTGAACGCCACGCATCCATTTCCAAGTAAATTCATCTTCACTTTTTTGATGCGATCCACCTCTCTTTACTGTTTTCTTCCTTCATCCGTCTCTAATTCCCTTCCCTTTTCACCCCTCCTTCCTTTACCGTTTTCTAACTGTCTCTTTCCTCTTTCTCTTTCTCTTTCTCTTTCTCTCTCTCTTTCGTTGCTCACACGTGACCATCGTCCATCTTTCTTTCCCTCTAGTGATCAACTTGCTTTTCTTGCATAGACGTTGAAAATAAGGGAAAAGAGGGGACGTTTCTTTTTCTCTCTATCTTCTATTTTTTTTTCGTTTGAAAAAATCTTTTTCACAACGATCACTATTTTCAAAGCGATCACTATTCGACCTTCGATATTTCTTTTCGTTCGGTTTCTTTGTACGTCTCCATCATCATGATTTTGTTCGCAAATTTAACCCTCCATAAATCCTAAATTTTATTTTAAAATCTATGGGAGCAGCTGTCTTTGAAGGCTCATATTGTCGTTGAATGTTCTATATGAGGAATAGGTAGACAGCACCAACTGACGAAGTATCTTTTCTCTGTGTTTTCTCCTTGTTTACGTATTTAGCACGTTTGTTTACGTATTTCATGTTGTGTGAAACGTCGGTGGCGACCTGTACCCATATATGCATTTTTCTACTCTTCTACACTTTGTTTCAGTCACTTGACTGCGGCTATGCTTGAATACAGCGTTGAGTCAAACAAATCAACCCCAGGACTTATTCTTTGTAAGCCTATTACTTATGCGATCGGTGTCTTTTGCCGAACTGATGCACACGAACTCGCTTGGATCTGATAAGAATGGGTCAGGAGAAAACTCCCACCAATTGATTTTGAAGACGATACGCTAGGTTCTTAAAAGTAGCCCTAACCAACTTTGAAATATTTTCCTCGATGTCTTTGAGTGTTACAGCAAAATGTTGATAAAATAAAGAGTTGTGATCAGAAGTGTTGGTAGTTTGTGTTCCATACTTCACAATAAACTGCATCACTGTAATAACTTAACTGTTAAATTTATCTAAATTTCTATCATTATGATAAATTACTTTTTAATAAATAGTGGCAATTTAAATTAGAAATGTTTTTTTTTAATTATTTTCAATGCAGAGATCATGTTCTTTTCTCAATTTAGATTCATCTTACCCTAGATACACTTACTCATTCATAATCGAACACACTTCAGTATTTACCAATGTTAACAAAGTGAAACTGAAAGTCTTAAAATTGAAAACAAGACAGAGAAATCTAGTTAAATGTCTTCCTTTATTTAGCCGTGTGCTTCCAGTTTCTCTGTTCAAATCTCCATGCTTTAAATTCCTTTTCGTTGCTTATGGTAATAATAAATACGTTTATTATATCGACATCATCCAATGTGTCATTTAACAAAAGAAATTCTAAATTTTTCATGGCAAATCTACATTTATCTAGTTTTTAAAAAAAAAGTAATATATTCCCATTTTATCGAATAATACGTCTTAGCTTTAATTTTAAGTTTAGAGAGTTATCGAATAATGAATTCAATGTCTGTTAGTTGTGTGGAGTTAGTCATAAGCTTTTAGATAAGAATACATTTATATAAATATTAACTAAACATGAGTAGTTTACATTTATAACAGTTGCACGGTTTCCATTCATTACATCATTCTTCTTCCTTTAATCTTATTCGATATAAATATAATTTCATTTGGTTCAATCCATATGAAGTATATCTTAATTTTCATTTAGACATTTTCTACTGATATTTTGATATGAATCTAATGTTTGCATAACTTTCATTTCATATTATCTACTTCACATTATACTTTCACTTTCAATATTTTGCTCCTTATTTCATTGAAAATTCCATCTTTATACTTCTTTGTTATTATACTACGGCCGTTATTATTGTCACGTTGTTGTAATCTAAAATTGAAGTGGCCAGTAAAGGTAATTGACCTTTACCAAATAGATATTGTGAATTAAGCATGAAGATAAGCTGAACTGCAGACCAGTCAACTTGAATGGAATTTGCTAAGTGTAAGTATTGCATTATAATAGCATAATTACTATGAGAAGAATAACGCAATTACAAGAAGAAATAAAATGATTATGAAATAAAAGGGTCCTCGGGGAATCGAAAAGAGAAAGAAAATGCATTGAAAGAATGTACACCACTTCAAAGCAACTCTAGACGTGCGGCAAAGTTTTAAGCAAGAAGATAAAGTCATTGCATTAGGTTACATTGGATAATTACAATTGAAGCACTATAAGTGGGAAATAAAGTCCAAAATAGTAAACTTAATGCTCAGTTCAATTATGTATGTTGACTCCCAAAAGGATTTTCAGTATTATTGTTGACACAGTAAACTATAAGGATTCCTAAAGAATAGCTAGGAAATCTATGCAATCTGAGCTGTTAACCATAGCCGATATCCGGAAATAAAATGACTATCGTAGAAAACCAGAATTTATAATAACCTATAGGGTTGTCAGTGTAAATCACTCGATGACATTTGCAAATACTTGAGGAACAGACATTGATTAAAATTCGAACAGAATATTCTTCAATCTCTAACTTCTTTGTCAATAGAAGCTTTCAACTGTCGTTAATATCCCTAGGAGTCAGTGGATGAGCATATCGACTTCTACGAACTATCAGCTTTTAATTTCTTAGAAAGAAAATTCTAAACGCAAATTATAAATTATTTATAAGATGCTACAAAGAAATCATAGCCTATCAAATGACCACAAGTATTTCATGAAAAATATTTTGTAAGCTAATCTACGCTAATATATTGAGAACATTCAAGTATTATTTTCATTCAGAACCTAGAAAGATGGATGCTTGCCGTGTAATAAATTAAGCTAATAACGTACTTATTTCTGTATATGTGAGTGTGTATAAAACTTTTACTGTTATATATGTATCGTATATAAGAGGTAAATTATAAGTTTCGTTGAATTATTTTTATTGATGATAACGCTGTCTTGATATCATTTAATTTTACATTTGTGTTTCATTATATCACGAATTGGAAAATTTGTTTACCTTACAAACAGCAGAAATGCACGTTTTACTGGCTGAAGATTTTGTAAAATAGTTTACCACCTCAGAAATAAATACTTTCAAGTAGTAGAAAGAACTGCATTCATAAATTGAAATACGATTGAGGCAATAGTGCCTCTTTCACTGAATAAAGGCTTTGGTTAGTTTGACGCAACTTTCTTTAGCTTTTTCTCATTTCTTCAAGTCCCAGCTAGAGCTAAAATTATATTTGACCCAAAATAAAACTCAATTCTGTCCTGTCTTACGTTTATTATTTCATCCATTTGGGTGGAAAATTTGACAGAGCTGTTAGATTGTTGGGTAGAAGTTCATACAAAATTTGTTCCGATTGTTTGGGCTTTAAACTCAGATACTATCAAGGTCAAAGTTTGGCCTTCCCTCTATCGGAGGCTTTAAAAACGTACCACAAAAGATCAATAGATTGCCGGACTTGAATAAAGTGGAGGACCATACATCTTACTATGTTTGTTCCTTCCCTTGGCCTTCTGAGTTCATATCCTTTCACAACCTAATCGTGTGGTTCATTTAATACATCTCATGGTCTAACAGCACCACCTGGCAGCCAACGAGTCAAGTGTGGTATCATGGACATTGCTTTCCTCCTACCTAAACGATAAAAAGACAAACTATTTCAGAAATTATTTTGATCCGAGTCTCTGACGACAGCCAGAAAATATGATAGAAATTATAACTGAATGTGTTAAAACAAAAACAAGTCAATATTAGTCGGCACTTATTCTATTGGTCATTTATGCCGAACCCCTGAGTTACGAGGACATAAACACGTGTTGTCAAGCGATGGTGGGGGACAAGCACAGACACACACACGCAGATACGCATACACACACACACACACACACACACACACACACACACACACACACAGACACACACACACACACACACACACACACACACACACACACACACACACACACACACACACACACACACATATATATATATACATATGACGAGCTTCTTTGAGTTTCCGCCTGCCAAATCCGCAGACAAGACTTTGATCGGCCGGAGCCTATAGTAGAAGACACTCGCCCAAAATGCTGCGCATTGGGACTGATCACGGAAGCATATTGTTAGGAAACAAAATCCACACGACACAGCCACGCCTGCGCCTTCATATCTTTATACGATAATATAGGATAATATTGATCCAAGTACTTGACCAGTTAGATACATACATACATACAACTACCATACAAAGGAAAAATCAGTTCATCTGAGCGATACTGCATATTTGATACATGTATCAATGTTTGGTACTCTACTCGTATGGTCATTTGGACAGAATCTTAAAATTGTGGGAAATTCTTCACTTCCATAGCAGCAGTAATCTGTGTCACGATTTCTAACCATTCCATTATTTTCAGGTTTGAGATTTTTTGAAGGAAATAAATTTTGAATCAAAACTGTTAAACCATTATTATTATTATTATTATTATTATTATTATTATTATTATTATTATTATTATTATTATTATCATTATTATTATTGTTGTTGTTGTTGCAGTTGTTTTTTGTTGCTTTGTTGTCGGTGTTGTTGTTATTACTGTCGTTGTTTTTGTTGTTGGTGGTGGTGGTGGAGGTGTTGCTAGCGCTAGTAGTGATGAAGGTGGTGGTTGTGGTGTTGTTATTAAAATATCATTGGCCGGATATTAATGAAACACAAAACATGATATTTAATCATGTTTGCTGCTTAGCTAAAGTTACATGTATCCACTCATGTTCTCTTGCATTGAATCCTTCACACACATACAGTAGTGCACGTGATATATATATATATATATATATATATATATATATATATATATATATATATATATATATATATTTATACATATATGCATATATACATATGTACACGATACATACACATACACACACATGTAAATATGTACATATCAATATATATATATATATAAATATATATACACATACATGTATACGGATATGTATGCATCTTATACATATATATATGTATATATATGTGTGTGTGTGTGTGTGTGTGTATGTATGTATGCATGTTTTATATATATATATATATATATATATATATATATATATATATATATATATATATATGTATATATATATGTATATATATATATGTATATATATATATATATATATATATATATATATATATATATATATATATATATATATATATATATATATATATATATATATATATACATATATATATACATATATATATATATATATATATATATATATATATATATATATATATATATATATATATATAAAACATGCATACATACATACACACACACACACACACACACGTATATATATATATATATAATTTCGAAGAACGTTAACTGCTAAGATAGAGTATTGATAAAAATAAAAGATTATTATGGGACAAAGTAAAACAAAAACAAAAAAAAAACAAAGAAAAAAAAAACAAAGAAAAAAAAAACAGGGAAAAAAGCAGATTAGAAAATTCTAGAAAATTTCTGAAGAAGGATAATTGTTGAGATTAGGACTTCATGGCAGGAAATGGGAAATTTGGAGTTTAAATATTAGCACTAAAATCTTTTATTCATATTATTCTGCCTGCATAAAACGGGGAATAAAAGCGAAAAAGACAGTTATAAAGAAATGAAGAATGGAAGCAAGAACATAAAAAAGACACACACATTGTAATCTCTACATATATGCATAAAGATTGTTTACTGTTACCTGTTTGAAGGTGTTTGAAGAATTTATTCAGTGAATTATGGAAAGCATACGTCTAAAATTACTCTAGATATAAATATTTCACGAAAACATCCACATCTGCAAATAATTTCCGAGATAAATTGACTGAAGAAGGGAATAAAATCCAAAGAATGGACGGACAATAAAATAGAAAAGGAAGCAATATCAAAGACCATTATATACACTAACACGAAAGCAAAAAACACATAAACGCACATACATATATTATATGCTTATATTTCTGTTGTGTGTGTGCGCCTGCCTCTGTCTGTGTGCGCGCACGTGTGTGTGTGTATGGGTGTGAGTGAGTGTGTGCGCGCGTGCGTGTCTGTGTGTGCGTGTCTGTGTGTGCGTGTGTGCTTATAAAGGTCCATACACATGCAGCTAAGTATTTCCCTTTGTGCTCAACCAATTGAATCCAAGTTCGATCTCATTGTCTAGATACTGGATGGAATTATTCCGTTATCCTTGTGAGTGTTAGTGGGAGCACGAATATTGTGTGCAGCCATATATAGATGTGCATATGCTTGCATGGCAACGTCCGTCTCTGTTTTTCTCAAAAAGTCTTGAGTATGCAGTGTCAAAAAGTTTTAACGATGTGGTGTCAAAAATAGTAAACTGGTATTTCAAATACTATGCCTGTATAAAATAAATAATCTGAAATAAATATTGAATCAATACTTAATTGTTCCCTTAACTGAGACACTTCATAATATAGCGCTCTAATGACTACAACCAGTAGCAAAATAAAGAAAAAAACATGGTATTATGTATAATGGAAAGTTGTAACAAGTAAAATATAACCAACTATATTGTTGAAATTATCAAACCATATAGAAGGAAATATTTATAGTCAGCGATTTACTCTTACTTGTTTTTGCTTAGTATCTGTCATATCCAAATTTATATTTTAAGGTATAAATTAAATTCCGTCATAGCAAGATATTTCTATTTTCAGTTTCGATTCCATTAGTTAACTAGAGAAATTTGTCTGTGATACTTGTTTTATTTACCTACATTATTCTGATTATGGTTTTTATATCCTGAAATGAGAAACGCAAAATTATGCAGTTATGTTAACAGACGAATCTTGTTTCATCAAGACAATGCTCCAGCAAACAAGTCCTTGGTTTCGATGACTGCTGCGCCTGACAGTGATTTGAACTTGTTGATCACCCTCCCTATTCTCCTTATCAAATCTCACATCTGACTATCAACTATTCCCTGACATAGAAAGCATTTGGTTGGGAAACAGCATTACAGTGATAATGACGTCATATCAGCTGTTGAGGAATTTTTGACCAACAGAATGAAAGTTTCGTCACCAATGGGATCCAAACCCTGCTACAACAAACGAAGGAATCTGTAGACATTAAAGGGAATTATGTTGAAGAATAAACTACGTTTGGTTACACTCCTTGAGAGTATCTTAGTAAGATTATGAACTTTTCAAGGCACTTTCGTAAAGTAATATACAGGACTTAACATATTCCCTTGATCGAATAATGTTTGAACTCATACAAGTTAAATGATAGCTCAAGCGATTATTGTAAAATTAGTATTATTTCCTAAAAACATTAGTCTGGAAATATAAATTCTGTTATTATTACAAGTTTATGGAAGACAGTGGAGACGCAATGGCCCAGTGGTTAGGGCAGCGAACTCGTGGTCATAGGATCGCAGTTTCGATTCCCAGACCGGGCGTTGTGAGTGTTTATTGAGTAAAAACACCTAAAGTTCTACGAGGCTCTGGCAGGGGATGATGGCGAACCCTGCTGTACTCTTTCACAACAACTTTCTCTCACTCTTATTTCCTGTTTCTGTTGTGCCTGTAATTCAAAGGGTCAGCCTTGTCACACTGTGTCACGCTGAATATCCCCGAGAACTACGTTAAGGGTACACGTGTCTGTGGAGTGCTCAGCCACTTGCACGTTAATTTCACGAGCAGGCTGTTCCGTTGATGGGATCAACTGGAACCCTCGACCTCGTAAGCGACGGAGTGCCAACATAACATATGGATGATAGTGAGCAGGTAGACTAATACCCCACCCTCTTCAAATTTCAAATCTCGTATCTATAGCAGAAAGAATTATTACAAGTACAAATATTCGATTATATACAGATATTTTTGTTCTAAAGCATAAGTCATATGAGCCTTTCATTTCTCGTCGCGAAATGAATCTTACAAACAAATTGGCTGCATCAGGCTTACTTGCAATTATACAACACATGAAGTCAAAATCTTTGTTAGTGACTAAAAAATGTATGGAATATTGTAACTACATCAGGAATTATTTCTTTGTTTGTTGTTTTTTTTTTTAATGGCTACAAAAAACTCGTTACTGAGAAAGAATACAATTTGCGAAATAATTCGGCTATAGTTATTTCCTGAGAGATAAAATAGATGCACCAAATTAGAAGGAAAGCAATTAGTCAAGCACTCATTACAAACGGTAATTTCATGTTATATTACTAGTTTATATCAGATATTAACATGTTGCGAAGACAGCATGATTATTGCTCCAACACTGTAGAAAAGAACAACCTGTAGTGAATATATTACACATGATTCTTTTGTTGGCCTATGTAAAGTTCCCAGTTTTGTAACATTAACTAAAATAACAAATTTAATGTTTCTTACGTAAGAATGTTGATTATTGCCTTAACGATCATGAATTAGGCATGGCTGAATGCTAAGTTCGCATCTCAACCAAACGGTTTCAGGTTCTGTCCCACCATATTGCATCTTGGACAGGTGCCTTCTACTAGTGCCTCGGGGCGACAAAAACCTTCTGAGTGGATTTTGTACAAGAAAATATTGAAAGAAGCCCGTCACATATCTATGTTTGTCTGTCTGTCTGTATGTATGTATGTATGTCTGTCTGACTGCTTGCTTATCTGTCTATCCATCTATCTATCGATCTATCTATCTATCTATCTATCTATCTATCTATCTATCTATCTATCTATCTATCTATCTATCTATCTATCTTCTTATCTACCTATGTGTATGTATGAGACTATATATTTATTTGTTCTTCACCATCGTTTCACAACTGCTTTTGGTGTGTTTACTACCACCCCTGTGACTGAACAGTTCGGTAAAGAAAAACTCGATGGAATAAATACCAGGCTTAACAAAAATAATGAGGGCGATTCATTCGACAAAAATCCCATGTTGGTGCGACAGTGAACTAAGTGAAAGAAAAGAAAAAAATATGGGGATTTCAGTACCTTATTCTTATATCATTCCTTAATCTTAAATCAGAAAGTTATTATCCTATCTAATACATAGTTTTGTCATATAAATATAACTTTTTAAATAATAAAACGAGTTGTTAGGAAGAGAAAGTTGTTTAACATTACGGGTGTCATATTTCTACAAACTTGTTCTTTTTATATAAACTTAATTATAACAGCATAAATAATAAATGATAACAATGATATTAACCACATAACAACAACAACAGCAGCAGTAGCAACAACAACAACAAAAACAAAAACAACAAAGACAAAAACAACAAAACCAACAATGATGATGATAATAATAATAATAATAATAATAATAATAATAATAATAATAATAATAATAATAATAATAATAATAATAATAATAATCCAGCAATAAATACCAGGGAATACTTGGGGAAGAGGGAATCAAACGCCACGACATGAAGGAAAAGACAAAAAGAGAGCACCTGCAGCAAGTGAGAAAAATATTGGTTTCAAAGCTGAATGGTAGAAACATAATTTCGGCAATAAACTCGCGCGCAGTCGCAGTAGTTCGGTATGGTGCTGGAATCCTGAGGTGGACAGAGGATTCGCTAAAGAATATGAAAAGGAAGTCAAGAAAGCTCCTAGCGATGTATGGAGTTCAGCATCCACATGCAAGTAGTGATCACCTATACATGAAGAGAGCAAATGGAGGAAGGGGGTTGATAAGTTTGGAAGACTGCATGCGTATCGAACACGAGACTTTAATGAGATACCTTGTCCAAAGTAAGGAAATCTTGCTAGTGACAGTTAGGAACAAGGGAGTATTGAGAGCAGAGCAAAAATGGAAAACAAAGGAAGAAGTACGAAAGAACATGAAGAAGTACAAAAGAACATGAAGAAGAATTACATTCAATTCCATGTAGGGACAATATAAGTTGCTGGAAAAAATAGGTGGGATTGGCTGATGAAAGGAACCCTAAAAAAAGAATCCGAGAGCACTGTACTGGCAGCGCAGGACCAAGATCTGGCCACGAACTGGAGAGTCAGCCTAAGGAATGAGTAAATGTCTCCGCATCTGCAATAGAGTGGATGAAACCATTGCCCATATCATGAACGAATGCCCTAGACTTGCCCAAAACGATTACAAGTTGTGGCGACACGGCCAGGTAGCGTAAGTGCTACATTGGAAACTGTGCAAAGAGTGGAGGCTAGAGAGAAACAAGACGTAGTATAAGCACAAACCGCCGAGAGTGGCAGAGTCGGGGACTATATTTCAGAAGCACTTTTGATAAGATCGAACATGACTTTGAAATATTACTTGAAACAGTTATATGCTTCTTTACTAATATGTACCTAAATATTGTTTCAAGAACGAAAACCCTTTATACATTTCTATAACTATATTACAGAGGAAGAGGGCTAAGCAGTAATAAGTAAAATTGTAATGTTATTATCAGTCCGAATTTGTTTGATTCACGTTCGAACTGGGGAACAAACAGCACACTACGCTTTGTCGCGGAGAATATATCTCGCTTGTTGACAAATAGTGTGTATACACCTAGATCAGGTTGCAGCGCCATCTACCTAGGCTGTGAGATGCTTGCAGCGTCATCTACCTAGACTGAAAGCGCTACTAGTCACCGTATGGTGACCAGAAAAGCATAAGAGTGTCAATTACTTCAATCAGCTCGTAACGTCATCTGCGTAGTGTCTGTGACCGAAGAGGAGACAACTACTCCGAAATGCTAGCATCTCACAGTCTAGGTAGGTGGCGCTGCGAGCTGATACACACCATTTGTCAACAAGCGAGATATGTTCTCAGTGACAAAATGGAGTGATAATACATAAAAGTTATAGACTCACCAGTATCAATTTTAAATTAACGTAGTATCGTTTTGGTGAGATTGTTGTAATGGTAGTAGGGTGGGGGCAGATAAGTGTGTCGTATGCAAGAGTTACATAAAGATATCTTTCGTCCTGGCTCCTTTGTTGAGGAAGGGCAACAATTCTTGCCTACCGAATGAAGATATATTTATAACAGATCAGTGAATAAATTTAACGAATAAGACAGACTTAATACATGGTCGCATCATTTATTTCAGATTAATAACAAGAAACTTAACATCCAGTAATTAATCTATAGGGTCTTGCGCTCACCCGCTGAATCTGATGGGTTCGATGTTGTTGATATTCAGTCTGACTTGTACATCGATGTGTATGACGAAAACTAATAGAAGTAATTTAGTTGGCTTTATTTATTAAGAAAAAAATTTCCAGCAAAAGGTTTTTGCGTGGAAACATGCATTTTGTGTATGAATAAAATTGATGCGAAATTTGCTAATTCATAGAAAAACAAATCTGTTATAGTGCCAAGGGAGATGCAAAAGTTTCTTTGAAGTGACTCTATATTGGTGAGTGAGCTCATGAAAAATAAATAGAAAAGCCTTCGTTGTTGTAGTTTAGTCCAAAGAAAGCTCTGAGTGAGCAGTTCTATGTTCAAAAACATTCCAAATGTAAAGAAATACATTTTCCAATGTGTCTCTTATTAATCCGGTACACAGGAATGATATGATTAGAAAAAAGTAAATGAAGGCCGTTTGTGTAAAGTATTGTTAACAAGAATCTTCCAAAGACACGAGACGCGTTCCTCATGCAGAGCATGACCAGAACTATCACTTTCTCCAAAAATTTCAGGGATAAAACAGCAAAAGGTACCTAAAGCAGAAGATCAAATAGTAGATTTCATACTCGTATAGTAGATAAAATGTAGCAGTGGTTACGGAGAATTTGTATTCTAGATGAGAAGAGAGGGATTAAAATATTTTGTGTGAGTGGGATAGAATAGTGGATAGCTGATGATGTGTTTGAAGACTGAAATTTGTACTTCAATGAACTGTCTGAAGGCAATCGAAAGCGGTGTCCGGCGAATTTGTCTACGACAATTCTTCTGCAACAATACATCTACAGCAATTTATCTATGGAAACAATTCATCTAAAACCACACACATACACACACACACATACGACCACACTCACACACACACACACAACCACACATACATACACACATACGACCACACACACCCACACACATAGAGCCACACAGAGATGCATATAGCCACACACTCATACAACAACACACATAGAACCACACACACATACATACATGCATACCCACACATACAACCACACACGCATAAATTGTTGTAGATGAATTGTTGTAGGCGAATTGCTGTAGACGAATTGATGTAGACGAATTCACCTAGAACCATCCGAAGCACCTTATGAGGTCTAGTCACTTTGTTGATTTATCTAGTGATTGCTGTTTCAAGTGATCTCTCAGCCATTCATGAGTTAACTTGCGGTTCAATAAAATCAAAAGCAAATTCATTCCATCAATGAACACATCTTTTTTCTTTTGACAAAATATGTTTCAAATTACTCCTTTCAATTTAAAATTTTTAGGGTTATATTTCAATAGTACCTGATTGCAATTTGTTGTTCTTCGAACACCTGCGTACGGGATTTTGTTGAGAAATATTGCACAGAATATTGAGAAATATTGCCTCAAAAAAGGTTGAGCTTTTCCCTTCATACCTGCATAAGGGAACATCTAAGAAACGTGAGACTGCTTAAGCCTCGGGCAGACCAAAGTCTTGTGAGTGGATTTGGTAGACGGAAACTGAAAGAATCCCGTCGTATATATGTATATATATACATGTATGTGTGTTTGTATCTGTGTTTGTCCCCCAACATCGCTTGAAAACCGATGCTGGTGGGCTTACGTCCCCGTAACATTAGCGGTTCGGCAAAAGAGATCGATAGAATAAGTACTAGGCTTTCAAAGAATAAATCCTGGGGTCGATTGGCTCGACTAAAAGGCGGTGCTCCAGCATGGCCGCAGTCAAATGACTGAAACAAATAAAATAGTAAAATAGTAAAATAGGATGCTGATCATGGAAAACCCATAAAGGTTGCAAGGAAATAAGACAAACATGATCATTGGGTTCTTAATATGAGCGTACTGAAAGGCGGCGAGCTGGCAGAAACGTTAGCGCCCCGGACGAAATACTTAGCGGTATTTCGTCGGCCGCTACGTTCTGAGTTCAAATACCGCCGAGGTCGACTTTGCCTTTCATCCTTTCGGGGTCGATAAATTAAGTACCAGTTACGCACTGGGGTCAATGTAATCGACTTAACCCCTTTGTCTGTCCTTGTTTGTCCCCTCTGTGTGTGGCCCCTTGTGGGCACTAATGAAACAAGAAACGTTAGCGCACCGGGCGAAATACTTAGCGGTATTTCGTCTGTCTTTATGTTCTGAGTTCAAATTCCGGCGAGGTCGACTTTGCCTTTCATCCTTTCGAGGTCGATAAATTAAGTACCATTTGCGTACAGGAGTTGATCTAATCGACTGCCTCCCACCCAAAAATAAATTCGGGTCTTGAGCCTAGAGTAGAAATGAAAAGAATATGAACATACTGAAATGCCGGAATCGAGTTAGTGTAGAGGACAGCTGACCGTTAGAGGACAAAGATAAAATAGGCGTGTGTTCTATGAATGGAGTTTCTCTCAAACAGAATTGCTGAGATGAGACGACATAATACAAGCTCTCAAATATGAGACGGATGCAGACATGAGAATAGTGATTCATACAATCGTTTCTTGTCAGTAACTGAGAATGTTTTGTATTCTTCATTTCTAATGCTCATTCTTTTTGTGGCTTTACTGAGCTGCAACTTCAGTTCGTTTGGGGATGCTTTTTTCTCAAAACCCATTAAAATGTTAAAATACACAGCACCTGATCTATTGTATATTTAACTTTGACTTCTCATGCCACATTTTTACAGATATCAATGTATCACTTTTTAAATTTAGTTTATAGCTATAGAATCTTCTACTACTGCACTTATAGGCCTCTACACATACAGCCACATAAGCATAGATACGAACATTGAAAAACTGGTTCATCAAAGGCAAATCAACATACACTTATTCACCTATATGTATGCATTAGCATAATCATTGAGTTGTTAATACAGTATTTATAAGTTTATATACATAAAAATCACCTTTGAAATATTTATCTCTTTCTAAAAAACGTAATTTAATCGATTGTAAAGGAAAAATTGTGTATGCATTTGTAGATGTCTATATATACTGAGATCTATATATAAACGGGCAATCAGTAGCTCTTAGAGATTGTATTGATTTATGCTGCCTTATGATTTATATAAACTTTGGGTGTTGCAGTATAAAATATAAACATAGATATAAAACTTGTGAAAGATAAGTAAATCCTCTTTTCTTTTTCTTTTTAATATGAAGGTGTACTAATATTATATTAAATATTCTGATGATATATTATGTAGTGCAGCATTCCAAAACAGGCCACGTAATAAAGGATGTAATATTTATTGATGAGATATTATAATGTTGTATATATGAACTTTATATATGCTGCCAGTACGTACTGTCAAGATAGGGAAAAAGTTTTTCAAATATATTTCCAATAATCAATACATATAAAGGCAACTGAATGTATAAAATGATTTGCAATACATAGTAAGGTCTTTCCCGTTAGTTGCAAATGTCCCCGAAGTTAGTTTTAGCTTTTATAATTCGAAGAACGATAAAGTATCTGTATTCAAATATCCTAGATGACTGAATACGTTCTAATTTACCACCACATCTGAAGCTGAATAAAAAAGCCAAAGATTTCTAAATTGTTTATCATTGTGTGTCTTTCTATTCTACCCTGTCACTTTCGCCCTCACTTTGTATCTCTCTCTGTATACATATATATGTGCGCATATATATCCATATACAGTACACACACACACACACACACACACACCTAAGCACCAAACTGGAAGAATGTGTGCTCAACACTGGGAGGGTGGATTCACAAATATAATATCGGAGTATAATTTGTGAATTGAATCGTTGTGCAAAAATGGGTTATTTTCGTCGTCACCAAGGAATCTTGTATTTCAGTAAGGTTTACAATCTTTATTACAAACATATCTATTGATCTATCAATCTATATATGTATGGGCACACACACACATACGTATGTATGTACGTGTGTTTGTAAACTTATATAGCAGACATATTACAGGCGTGGCATATTTAACTGTTTCTCCGTAGAAAATGATGAATATCCTTAATCAAATTCCTAAGCTTATTGAGATCTCATCAGAGGTATCGACATCATTTGACTAATCAATGAGGAGTAAGCAGTTATACTGTTTATGTACATAAGATATCCAGTACCTACAGAGAAGTGGAGCTACTAATTTGCATACCGTATTTTAATATTTGGATCTTTTTTAAAACGGGGGCCACATTTTTCATTAACGAAACACTTTGAAACTTGGAACACTGGTAGAATGTGTCATATAAAACATCTTTTTCTCTTAGTCTTCTTTAAAAAAAAAGAAATCCATAAATTATTCCATGTTAAAGTTGTCGTATTTCTGTAATTTCAACCAATCACTGACGTCCATTCAGCCGATATACATTAAGTGCCGACTACATAAACAAACGATTCTGAAACAATTAACCCTAACCCTAACTCTAACTCTAACCCTAACCCTAACCATAGGGTTAGAGTTAGGGGTTAGGGTCAGGGTTAGGGTTAGGGTTAGGGTTAAAGCAAATTTAAAATGAAAAAAGCAAATAAAACGAAGAATCGTTTGTTTATGTAGTCGGCACTTAATGTATATCGGCTGAATGGACGTCAGTGATTGGTTGAAATTATCGAAATAAGACAATTTTTTACATGAAATAAATTCGAATACAAAAATATTTTTCTGTTCTATAACACAAAATAGATACGTATACGAAGTTTGAAAGTCTTTCGGTACCAAAAGCACTACGTAAAACATTAATGAAAAATGTGGCCCCCGTTTTAAAAAAGATCCTAATATTTTATTTAATGTCAATATATATATAAATAATAGATAGAAAGATAGATAGATAAATAGATAGATAGTAAGATAGATACTCGTTGGGCTGCAGAAACATGTACACAAAAGCATATTCACGGCGAAAAAACGAATTCACATTCTTTAAGTGACTATAGTGACGCGTACACAAACACTTACAAACACACACATGATGTGTGTTTGCGCATGCGTATATTATTCTACTTTTTTTTTTTTTTCAAGAACATCATCAGACATGTCATAACTTGCATGATGACCCGTTAACACATAAGTGAAATTTTCAGCTTAGTGAAGTGCTCGAAACGTTAAATATACATAAGACAGGGACACACATGTGCATTGTAGGGAGTTGAATACTTTAGGAATTTCAGTGTTATTTTCCAACTTGACACGATTCATGGAACATTGCTTCATATTTTGGAAAAAAAAGTGAAAAAGTCCTCGCAAAATTCCTATAATTAATAAATAGCATTTAGGAATCGTTCTAATTCACGAAGGAATGAAATGAAAGGGAAGGTCCATTTCTCTACATGTTGGTGATTAAGGAAAATAGAACTATTCGAACCGATTTTTCTGCAACAACACTGGCATGTATCAGTTCTGAGACTTTCGATCTTGTAATGCATCCCAAATTTAAAATTATCTTTTTTCCGAATATCTAGTATTCACAGATTCACATATAGGAGAGAGACGTCTGGTTCTACTAAAGATATTCCCCGAGAGCGGAAAGATTACCTGAAAACCTTGGTAATCATGAAATAAACAAGGGAAAAGAAATCCTAATTCTTGGTTTAAAGGGAAACCTTGACAATGAAGGACAGTAACAAACAGAAACATTCCAACTGTAGTGACCGCAATCTCAGAAACCACATCTTACATTCAGCCAAACAATACCTTCCAACTGTACACACATCAACACATTTGCGATAGATAATTAGAGTCACAAATTATTAATAGTCGAAAATAATAGCCAAATCTTAAAAGACTCTTAGCAAAGAAGAAATTTTTGTCGGAAGAAGAAACGGTGCAGGTAACAAAATGTGAAGAGCTTCGTTGTGGGATATGATCGATGGAACAGAATAACACAAAAAGAATGGGAAGGAAATGAAGGCTAATGAAAATATGAAGTGGAAAACGTTAATATCTTATTTATTGCGTTACATATCAGCCAAAGACGACTCAAATTAATATACCGGGTTAGAGTGCATAAACAAACAATGAAAGATTCGTCAGTTCGAAATGTTCCTTGAAATGAACATTAGGAATTTAAAAATCAACCTATTTGCTTATTTTCAAAATTAAGGAAGAAAATATACAATTTGAAAAGGAAAAGGAATACTTTATGAGAATTTTTAACCCAGATTTTTATCTATCTAACTATCTATCTATCTATTTCTCTGTCTGTCTGTCTCTTTAGCTTTCTATCTAGCTATATATCTATCATGCTATCTCCGTCTGTGTTTCTACCTATCTCTCTATTTGTGTGCTTGTGTATCTATCTATCTATGTTTGAAACGATATTAAATATGCATGACTAGCAAATTTTGATATAATAATATAAAAGTATGTGTTCTATCTACGTGCCCTTCGGAAATACTTTCTAATCAGACTGTAATTAAAAAAAGACAATAAGGTAAAACTTCTTTCCTCTATTCAAAATTTTTCTCGTTTGTGGCTTCTGTTGACTACGTCATCGTTTACAGAAAGTCATTTTCAAACTAGTCCTCTCAACTGCTGCGCTAGAGAGAAGATGTGAAATTGTTACAATTATAATTTAGCTAAAATCTTCAGAGATGTTTATAAGATTCTTTCAGAACACATGCCCGGTGTGGCCACTCACACCATTTGAGATTGCCAGACAATATTCCATATAAGGCCACAACACACACACAAATACATACACACTCACTCACTTACACACACATACATATACATATATAGATATACAGCGTGTGATGGGTAAATTGTCGCAATTTCATATTTGTTACTTCATATATGAGCCTTGCTTCTTTTTGATTTTGTCGACTACACAGTATAGTAGGGTCAGTTGGGTACTGTTTGTAAGAAATACAGTGCCATAACGCAATTCACTCTCCCAGAAATTGGGAAAAGACATGCTGTATTGCTTGGCATTCGCGCGGGAAGCTCCAATACGAACATTTAGAGTATTTGGGAGTCAATCTGAGCTCAGTGTAGAGGATTCGGAAAGAGTTGGATGAGTCTAATGGTGATTACGAAGGTACGACGGCTCGGAAAACTCACTCTGATCATTCTGATAAGAAAAGATCTGAATTTGTTTGTGAGATCCAGGACATGATTGACAACGATTCTTCCAAGTCAATCAGGTCCATCGCCAGGGACACGGAAGTGTCTGAGTTTCTTATCAGGCAGGTAGTGCATGAAGACATTTGGTATTCCTCATACAAGATGAGAAAGGGCCAATTTTTATCCCAGGCCATCAAATACAAGAGGAAAGACTACGCTACGAAACTTTTGAACGAACTCAAGCATTCCCTCCAACCGAACATGCTTTGGTTTTTCTCAGACGAGAAGAATTTCTGCCGGAATCAGATGGAGAACACACAGAACAACCATTGATTTGTCGTGTCCCCTAAACATGTACCTAGAGCGATAAAAATCAAACATCCAGTCGACATTATCACATTTGGAGTGATCACTATTGATGGCGACGTTATGCCTCCGCTCATCTTCCCACGTAGCCTAAGCCTCAACATGAAGGCCTACATCAAGTGCCTTGAGGTGGTCGTTCTACCCTAGATCAATAGGGTAGAGGCCCCTGTGTCTGGCAACAGGACTCTGCACTATACCGCACGAACAGAAGAACCCGGTCATGGCTGTCAGACAATTTCTATGACCACATCACACCTAATATCTGGCAACCTAGCTCCCAAGACTTCAACACCCTTGGTTATTATGTGTGAGGCGCAGTTGAGCGAGACACCAACTATACTCCTTGTAATAACAAAGATGAAATGAAGGCAAGGATTATGGCAGCATTCACCAACTTAAACAAAGTACCCATTCAAAAGAGTTACAGGAGATTCCGAAGTCGTCTAGAGACGGTGGTTGAAGCCAATAGCAATTTTATTGAATAAATTCACTCTTTAATATTTCAAGATATTTTAATGTAATTATGGTAAATATATCTGTTAAAATGAGATGTTAGAATTATTTTCATTTTTGCGTAGTTTAGACGACATTATATTCACTGCACCCTGTACATATACAAATACATATAAGTATACATATAGATATATACATACTCACATATATGTGTGTATATCTATATCTATATTTATATCTATATCTATATATCTATTCACACACACACACGCGCACACACACACGCACACACACATACACACACACACACACACACTCACATACATACATGAACAATAATTTGCAAATATTACCTGTGTTTTGAATTTGCTTTAAGTTTGACGGTTTAAATTTAGAGCGTTAGAATGGAGTTACGAGGTAATTCCATTTAACATAAATAAAATAAGATAAAAGAATTGACAGCAAATACTTTCAAGTAGAATTTTGTCACTTAAATATTTAGTGCCACAAAGGTTATTCGAAAATTGGATTGAGGAAAATAAAATAGAAATTAGATTAGCATAAACCCCAGCCTAATAGTAGCAGCCGCATGCCCCTTGAATATTGAAATAATGCTATACAGAAACAATTGTCAATAAGTATGCCATGATGATGAGAATATTAATATTGCACTATCACATAAAACAATTTATAGAAAACTCCTATAGTTCTATTACGTGCATATTATAGCTAGTGGAAACGGGAATCTAATCAGCGATAGTGTACATAGAAAAGCATGAAAAAGGCAATTCATAAATTGTAATCGCTGGTTAGAAACATGGAAGTATATGAAGCAATATAAATTAATTTACAAGAAATCGGTATCTAAGACGCCTGGGCATTAAGCTTTAAAAGAATGCCTCCCACGTATCCTCTGCGAGTCGCAAAAGGTGACTGAAAGGAGAACCATATCAGTAACGGGGTTCCGTTGATGTTTGGTTGGCACCAACAGGATCTTTAAAGCGGCATATCCTAATATTGTTGTTGTGGTAGGATGAGTTTGGGCCGTCTTTAAATAAGCCTAGCTATGCTATGTACCGTGCGACAGCGGTTCAGTGCGAGTGATACGGCAGATCTTGATTGAGTGACAGGTGTTGTGGTAACCCTAGATGCGGTCATCACGCTGCATTAAAGAAGGCAACGGGAAACCACTTCATTACTTTACAATTCCCATGAACAAATATGGATAGTCACAATTCAATGCTGGATGATAACGGCGTCTAATGAGAATGGCTTCTCACCTGGTAAGTAATCTATGAGCCAGAGATGGTCCTGACCGCCAGCAAACTACTTTTAAAAAGAGAAGTATCATCGGAGTTGGAAGCTTGAAGGTGAGAACTTTATATTAAAGTGGCAAGTTTGAAAATGTTAAGCAAGAAATGAGACTAAATGAGACTATAGGCGGCGAGCTAGCAGAAACGTTAGCACGCCGGGTGAAATGCTTAGCGGTATTTCGTCTGCCGTTACGTTCTGAGTTCAAATTCCGCCGAGGTCGACTTTGCCTTTCATCCTTTCGGGATCGATTAAATAAGTACCAGTTACGCACTGAGGTAGATATAATCGACTTAATCCGATTGTCTGTCCTTGTTTCTCCCCTCTGTGTGTAGCCCCTTGTGGGCATTAAAATAACAAGAAATGAGACTAAACAACACCTTGGGCAGAAATGAAACACGGTTCCGGAATAATGGTGACTCCATCATGAATGATTTCAAGATGATTTATGCAGACCGAAACAAACATAATAAAGGAGCAGGACTACTGTTAGACCCTGATATGACAAAATGTGTCCTTAGGTATTAGACAATAAGTGAAAGAGTCCTGTTGTTCTAACTGCATGGGCATCCTTTTAACATTTCCCTCATAGTTGTTTATGCACCCACAGCAAATAGAACAGAAGAGAAGACTGTTAGTGGTGTGAGGCGCAGAATATGATCATTACGAACGCATGATTTAAGGAGCATCATAGAAGAGTTTACACCTGGAAGGGCCCAGAAACCACATTGGTTATACAGACATCAATGATAAATTTAAAAGATCAGTAAAACATGCAAAAACATACCAAGGAGCAGACAGTGAGAGCGACCATGTACCAGTAATTTGCAAACTACAATGTCAATTAAAGAAGTTGAAGAAAGCAACAACCACAAAGGAAGTGGATTTTGATCGGTTAAATGTGTCAGATTTGCAGGTGGAAGATGCTATCAATATAGAGAACAGATTTAATCAGTTGATTGATAATGACATGGAGATTACCTGAAAATAATTAGTCACCTTAGTAGATACGACCCAGGAAAAAGGATTACTGGTGAGATCATTTCAATGATGAGTAAGAAACAAGATCAGGAACAGGAAACCCAAAGCGTATAGGGAGCTGGACACACTGATTAAACGGAGCCTGTGTTGGAAACAATCAGCTTGCATAAAGATTAATGCTAAATCAACTATACGAACAAAAATTAAATATACCCAAATAAATTCAAAGAATATATAAATAGAGACAGAGATGTGAAAGAAGTTGGGGAGATAAATTGGTTGTTATATAAACAAAAGTAAAAGAACGTAAATGAAATCAAATTGTTTTATATGTATATAAATAGTAAAACTCAACACGTATAAAAAGTGAAAGTCAAACATATACAATAAAATTACAGAATATTGAACATGAGGAAGGAAAAAAATTGAAACCATGAGCTGCGTATAAGGTTCAAATATCAGTGATAATACAGACCAAACGTTTAAATGTATAAGTTAATTAGTGAGGAAGTAGAGACTGGGAAATAGAAATGTGAAATGTTATTATGAGTTATTAAAACAATGAATAGAGTTTTGAAATGAGATTAGGCACTATATATGTTTGAATTAACTGTACAGTGAATATCGATGAATAGTGGTAGAAAACGTGTTGTGGAAAATGGATATTGTTGGACATATTAATATAGAAATAGACGTGATCTTTTAGTTACTAGTGATACAACCATGACACAGGCCCTAACCAATTCGAATTAGAAGAAAAAAATGAAATGAAATATAAATTATAATATTTAAGCAAATC
>NC_142929.1:31752262-31772262 GCF_046866305.1 Octopus bimaculoides | reverse complement strand
CATGTACGTATGTACAGTAATTCCTCGCCATATCGCGGTTCACCTAGTACATCGCGGTTCACTTATCGCGCACACAGTACATCGTGGAATTTTCCGTAAATTTATATCGCGGACTCCTCAGTATATCGCGTGTTTCTGCGGCAGATAGGTCTTTATATTTTTTAGATTTTGAATATTTGTGGGAGGTTTTGGAACATAACAGCCACGATAGTTGAGGGATTACTGTATATGCATTTGTGTTTGTATGCATTTACTTTTTATATATTCATTTGTAAATATTTTTTGCATGGATGTATACGGGGAGATACTATTCACCTCATGAATGCATTTGTATGCGTGCACGTGTGTTCATGTGTATTTTTGATTGTATGTGTGTTTGTATACGTATAGTTTCATATATTTCTACACATGGTTATATGTAGCTATAATATTCATCATGTCTCCTAAATTGCAAATCATTTCCAAGGCTCATTTCTGACTGCATCATTCTTGTAATTGTTTTCAACATATTTTGAATCCGTCACCTTAAGACCACTTTTGCAATGCGCGTAGTTAGGCATAAGGAAGTATATCAATTGTAATAATTCTTTATTTGTGTTTGTGTATTACTGTGTGTGTGTGTATGTGTGTGTGTGTGTGTGTGTGTGTGTGTGTGTGTGTGTGTACTTACCTTAAAGTCTTGGTTATTCTTTAAACGAAGTGAAAAGTTTCTATTTGTACCGATAGTATTTTCTAAAATAGAATACTCAATAACTATTGATTAAAATTTCTTCTTTAAGCACGTTAATTTTGTCTAAATCAGTTTTAGCTAAAATGCCTCATAAAACTTTTGAAAAACAACGTAATCACACCTATAACATTAATTTCAAATTTTGGCGCAAATGTATAAATTTAGTTAATTCGACGCCAGCGCTCAACTGATACCTATTTCATTGACTCAGAAAAGGTCCGTCGTCGGCAAAATTTGAATTCAAGACGTAAAGACAGACGAAACGCCGCTAAGCATTTTGTCCGGCGTGCTAAGGATTCTATCAGCTCGCCGCCTTAATCCCATCTATAATATTAATGAAACTAGATGCCATCATTTCAATCTGGGTGTATGCTTTTTAATGTCTAATTGCCAGCATATTGCTATAGTTTATGAAAGAAACGTGTAATATCGTAATTTGAAGTATACACTAGTGGCTTCACCGTTATTCCTTTTAAATTTCACTGCAATAATCATATACCGGCTTATAGTATCACCAAAATGATTCCATGACACTTCCTTTTCCCCTTTGATAAGGAATCCAGAAAGAAAAAACTTATAAGACAGAAAAAAAAACGTGTTCTATGGTAGAAATTGTGTAGAAGGTACAAAGTTTCGAAATTACGTTTGAGGGATGAAACAACTTATTCATCCGAGAAACACCTTATTCGTCATATAACGAACATACTCTTACCAGTATACATAAGAGCCTGAAAAGTTATTTACACTATAATCCAAGGAACTATTTTTAACTGTATTATCCATTTGCAAGTTAAAACCTGTAGATGGCTAATGCCAGTAAGTCAAATTTAACAATCCAATTTGACAAATTTCGCATTAATGTTTCCAGTTATATACTTTAATAAATTTCTGCCCATTCCCACTCGTTTTGCAATGCTTATCTTACAATATACTATTAGCATTAGGAACAGTTTCTTTTGTAAGTATGTTTTTAAGACACTTGCAATAGAATTAATTTATATTTTGCTCATAATCTCTCAAAATATTTTTATTGGTTTCCATTCAACCCCTCCGGCAGAAATAATTATGTTTTTACTACCCTACTAAAATGATATAAAATTAACACTGTTTGTAGCTGTTCTCGTAAATAGCTAAAAACTTTTTCCAAGCCTGAAGCATTCTCGTTTTTTTATTCTTGTCGAGATGGTCAATCTTCTCTCATCATGCTATAACAAAATGCTTTCTCGATTTCAGTTTGCATATACTTTTATTGTACTTCAGTTGTGTATCTATTAACAAGTGATTTACTGTTCATTTTTTATTCTCTATAAGCCACAGTCTTTTAATAATTAGTAAATATATAAATAAACTGTCATTATTTCAACCAGCATACAACTTGATTTTAATGTGAGCAGCTTTACACATGTTTTTCTTAACGTATTTATTCCAATTATTACCCTTATTTGACTCGTAAAATAAAATCTTAATATTTTTCGTTCTATTATGTCGGTAAGTTTCAATATGATGAACATTTGTGTATCCGGTGAGAATTAGATTCTTTCACTTTTAAATTAATATTCTCTGTCTTTGCCTGATCTCATTGCTTTCTCTTTCGTTGTCTCGTTCTTTATTCTTCGTTTCTTTCTGCTTGCCTTTCTATTCACTTAATTAATTAACAAAATTTAACTATTTCTTCTCTCCCTCTGTCACTGAACAATTTAACTGATAATATTTACGCTTATTTGGTTGTCTAAACATCAATAAAATAAAAAGTTTTATTTATTCCTAGGGAAAAAAAATTGAATTTTCTTTTGCTATTCAAAGTATCCATTTTTTTCTCCGTTTTTCTTTTCTTCCTTTTATCCGTCTTTATCCCTTTTAATCTCTACACCTTTTGCAACTTCTTATCTTTCGTATGTCCGTTTCATTTTTTATTTTTCTTTCTTCTCTCCGATTTTATCAAACTTTCTTCCTTATCTGTCAAACTAATTTGTCAAAAATATATATAACAATAAATCACTAACTATATATCAATAAAGATATTTATTCTGCTCTGTCGTTAATATAAACAATACTAATCGTATATATTCACGAATTGAAACAAGGTCCTTTTCATATTGAATACATTCAAAGAATTGATTCTTCAATACATAGCAGAGGCAAAAAAAGATAAAGGATAATGTAGAATACATGACTTTAATAGACTTGAACGCCTGTCTTAACCATTGCAATGAAGACGGAAGAGGCGAAATACTGTCACACGAATTACAAACTAACTGTTCATACACTGTGTGAATTATTTCGTCATGTCCAGCCAATACATCTCTTCTTACCAGTGTAGGTCATTTCATGATCGCCTAAACAATCACGCATGGATCGAAAACGCCTGTGTTAGAATGGTGGCAGCTAATGAAGGAAAATATTCTCTATGTGGCCTGTGTGTTTTCTGTACTCTGGTTATTATTTTTTGTCTACGTTTTGTTTGCAACGTCCTGTACCCAGATATGTATCTATATATACAGGTAGATGTAGGTATGCACATACTTGTACGTATATATGCATATACTAATTTATTATTTGTATTATATATATATATATATATATATATATATATATATATATATAACCTTCAGAATGGTTAGTTTTTCCTTGTTTTTTTCTTCTTGTTTTTGTCTTTGTGAGTTACAGGTGATGCTATCTGTGGGATTCTCAGCTTTTTTAGCTGCCTTTTCTGAACTTCGGTATATGGTGAAGCAAATATGTTCTGACCCCTTAATTATGTTTATATACATATATATATATATATATATATATATATATATATATATATATATATATATATATATATATATATATATAGCTTAGGCATGGCGAGACTAATAACCTACTGTATAGCTCAATGTGCGCATGTTTCAGAACAAAGTGTTAAATGAGTATAGAACAGTAAGAAGAAAAATAGATGATACAGGAAAAAAAAACATTGGTTATGTTATGAACTTCATTAGCTTACAGTCGTTTCTACTATAAGATGCAGTAGACTCTTAGCTGAGTGTCTGATAGCTTCATCGGAGCCTTGAATATGAAATGCAATTTATTTGGGGAGAAAGGAATGACATTTTTGTAATATACAGGGACGGTATTGCCAGTGAGAATGTCATACATAAATGTAATTCTTTTCCCAAATAAACTGCACTTCATATTCGAGGGACTGATGAACCTCTGAGGTCTTACTCAAGCACTCAGCTCTGAGTCCACTGTATCTTGTAGTAGAAACAGCTGTAAGCTAATGAAGTTCATCAAATAATCGTTTATTCCTTTGTCATCTTATTTTCTTATACGTATGTATAGATAAATAGGTATGATTATATATATATAGGATTATATATATATATATATATATATATCAAGAGAGAGAGAGAGAGAGAGAGAGAAAGAAGTAAATGGATAGATACATGTATATGATATGATATATATATATATATACATATATATAGTCAATTTAAACATGAACAAACAAGAAAAGACACGAAAAAGCAACGCGAGGACGTGGATCGATTTCTTCACTCGCAGATATGGAAAGATAGCTGTATGGATGCATATGTATCACTTTCTCACATACATGTTTATGTGTTGGATGACTTATTTTTATTTAACCAGTTTTTTTTGTTTTTTTTATCGTTAGTTTTCCCTCTTCTTCCGACAACCCCACCGTTTCTGTCTGCCTCTCTGTCTGACTGTCTACTTCTGTCTCTCTCCCTCTCTTCCCCTCTATCTATCTATCTATCTATCTATATATATATATATATATATGAGTGGGTATGTATGTATGTATGTATGTATATATCTTTGCCGCTCACATTTATCTCTTCTAATATATCCTTTTATTAAATTGCCTTTTTTTTCTTAGTGAGATTTTTGCTTTCCGATGGCGACGAATTTTTATCCCTACTCTCATCACATTTTATCAACGTAATTATTTTCATTAAACACCCCCCCCCATCCAACCACTCACCCCTTACACACAAAAATCCCCTTTCTCATTTTCCCCACATCTCCTTACAGCGACTACCGGCACTGCTGTAGCATCCCTCTTATGATATTACTGCTATTACTGTTTATAACACTGCCATATATCATTTATTACATATCATATATTACCACTGCCAGCTCCACTACTATTGCTATAACTAGTATTATTACCACCACTACTACTATAACTACTACTACTACTACTACTACTACTACTACTACTACTACTACTACTACTACTATCATTATCGTTATTATTATTATTATTGTTATTACTATTATTATTATTATTATTATTATTATTATTATTATTATTAATATTATTATTATTATTATTATTATTATTATCACTAGTGCCATTTATTTTGCAACTACTGCCACCACCACTCCAAGCTCCCCCTCCTTTCTCAGCCACCTCGTCAGTCTTGTCACCTATTTCTACAACTACTGACATGACTACCACAGCCGCTGATATCTTGTTAACAACTACCACTTCCATTTTGGTATCACCACCTTTACCATTACTACCTTCACTTATTTCGATATCACAACCTCTACCGAACCACCACCACCACCAACCACCACCACCACCACCGCCACCACCACCACCACCACCACCATATTTTCAAAACCAATGCTGCTACTACAACTGTCACTTTTTTGTTCGCACGATAACAACTACCACTACCATTACTAACGTGGTATTACAAACCACCTTAAATATCTGCCAACCGCACAACTGTCTCTCTGCCATCTTCACCACCACCACCGCCGCCGCCGCCGCCACCGCCGCTGCCATTGTATAACATCTATCAAAACTTCCTTACCACCACTACCCCACCTTTGTCACCAACGACTACCGATACCGTCATTATCACCACCACCACCACCACCACTACCACTACCACCATCATTAATGTCATTGTGGTATCAACACCTGTATCACATTTATCTACACCTCCTGCTCTCTGCAGCCTCTACATCGTCACCATTGTAGGAGTACCTCTTCATTTCTTCGCTTTAAATAATTACACCCCACCTATCTCCCTCTAGATGTAGGTCTCTCTCTCTCTCTCTCTCCCTCTTCTCTCCCCCTCTATCTCTCTCTCTATCTATCTCTTTCTCTCTCTCTATCGTATACTCACTCTCTTTCACACACACTAACATATAAGCATACACCACTCCTTAGATTCTCTCCCCTCTCCCCCTTTCACTGTGTAAACTACATCAAAACTTCTTCAACTTTTCTGCATTGAATAATTTCTACATACCTCATGCTCTTCTCTCTCTCTCTCTCTCTCTCTCTCTCTCTCTCTCTCTTTCTTTCTTTCTCTCTCTCACTCCTACTTTAAATTAGGCTCCCTCTCTCTCTTTTCCTCCTCCTACCACTTCTCTCTAATTTCTTGTAAATCAAAGACTAATAATCCTCTTTCTATAGCTTACTTCTACCATGTTTATCTACTACGATCACTTTCTTTACCCCCACCACCCCAACAGACACACTCTCCTCCTCTCTGTCGTTTTATCTGTCTGTCCTCTCTCTCTCTCTCTCTCTCTCCCCCTCTCTATGTCTCACTTTATGTCTCACTTGCTCATTTTTTACCTTCTCTCCTATCTTTTTCTCCCCCTCTTCTCGCTGCTTCTTCATATTAACTTCCCTGGATATCAACTCTACTAAGATTTTAATTTCATCTCTCTCGCACTTCATCTCCACGTCTCTCTCTCTCTCTCTCTCTCTCTCTCTCTCTCTCTCTCTCTCTCTCTCTCTCTCGTTCTGTGTATATTTTTCTCACCAGCATTTCCCCTCTTTCTTCCTTCATAACTCTCTCCCTTTCTCTATCTTCCCTCCCTCTCATTTCTACTTATACCTACTCTTGCTCTCTCTCCCTCGTGTACTCTCACTCCAATTTACATTTCCCCTCCTCTCCGCTCTCTCTCTCTCTCCCTTCCTCTTTCTTCCCATACTCTTAAATCTTTCTCTCTTCTTTCACTTTCACTTTCTCTCTCTCAGCATCTACCTACCTATCTTTCATCTTACCAATGATCAATCAACATCAACCAATCAGCTTATTGCAATTTCTATACAACAAACTTAAGTTGCGCTAACTCCACCCACCTTGTCACTCCAACTCTCTGACTTATACAAACAAATCAGAAACTCATTAGCCTTTTTGCTGCCTTTCTATTTCTACTTGTTATCATTGTTAATGATGTTGTCATCGCCTTTATATTGTTGTTCTTATTGTTGTCTTTATCTGTTCTTACTACTCTTCTTGTCAAAACTCATATAACTATTTCTATAATTGTTGTTTTTGTGACTGCTGTTGTTACTATTGTTGTTGTTGTAGTTGTTGTTGTTGCTGGTGGTGGTGGTGGTGGTGGGCATTGTTATTGTTCTCTCTTGTTGTTCTTAATAATGTTGCTGTAGCAATTTTGTATTCTTTCATTTTCCTTCTTTTGCTTCTTTCTTTTCCTTTTTGGTATTTTTTTTTGTTCCTTTTCCTTTTATACTTAAGCTGCTACTGCTGCTACTACTACTACAACTACTACTACAACAACTACTACTACTTCTACTTCATCTTCTTCTTCTTCTTCTTCTTCTTGGTATTATTATTATTATTATTATTATTATTATTATTATTATTATTATTATTATTATTATTATTAGTGAAGTCTTTTCATAAGGCCTTTGACAGAAATCCCATTTCTAAGATTATTAACTGTTCCAAATAGAACAGAATTTTCGAGCCTACACTTGTCTGTGTTGATGTCGAATGGTTTCAAGCAATACAATGGTTGTGTTATTCTTTTTTTTCTTTTTCTTTTTGGGTTTTGGGGAATAAAACTCAAGCTTCAACGATAAGTGGCATGGCTTACATTTTTGTTGCTGGATGTACCAACATTCTTGATATCTTTACTTTTGATCCAATATATTTCTAAAATGATTGTCTGAAGGAATAACAACGTTTACGATGAGGCACTCTTTCTTTCGTGCTATATATAACGATCGATACCAGGCAGGATTGCAAGAGACGCGCACAAACCAACAAAACTATACAAACCCGCAATCGTGCAGTGTCCGGGCATTGCTGACTTGTAGAATTATGCCGAACAGCTGTTGTTGTGGCATGTTGAACTAATCCCACTATCGATAGAGCTCATCATAAGGATCGTCCCACCATCCGCCTTTGACAGGCAGACAAGACGGTGTTTCTCTGTCTAGTGGCTATGGTGTAAAAAAAGGTTGAGTGGCGGATGAAGCTGAAATGATTGAAAACAGATACTTTTCTCTTTGTCAGGCCTTCAACGACTTTTTAAAATTCAACTTAGAAAGTGAAATGAGAGTGGGGCTAGAAGTGCTGTCTCATAGCGAATTTTTCAAAAGATGGGTGATTGTAGCAAAAATGGTTGGAGCGAATTGACCTACTCGAAACATGCGCCTGTAGATCGGAGACATTTTGGGCGAAGATTTTTGATACTGGATTTGTTGAGGTTCCTTGATTACCTCCCTTTCTGGGGATTCTTCTATAAGAAGAACGCTGTATCATACATATGTTCACACATTTTGTATACTATGTATACTTTTCATTTTAGTTTCCCTTTCCTCTCCCTCACTTCTCCAGCTGCGTAGTATGTGAATTGCATACGTTGTAGTTATTTAGTGAGACATGTATCGATTATGGAAGGCCCTTTCTTACTTGTGGGTGTAATAATTCAGTCGAGTATTCGTTGTGTGAAACCTGATATTTTATTGAGTAGTTGCTGTATGTGGTACCTATTGTATGCAGAGACAACAAAATTTTGGATGTGCGAATTTGCCACCTTAACACGTGTGTGAAATAACTCACATCTCAGATCATACATCAAATGAAAGAATCTCAATATACCTTCAAACCCAACCAAATATGCAGGCTAGTATATTATACTCAAAATGAGCTAGGCATAGTTACAAAACATCATTATCAATAAAATCTCCAAAATTAGACAAATCGTAACTACTATAATGGAACGGTAGTGCATCAGCGTCATAATATTTTTTTATTTGTTTGGTCTGGAGGAAAGGGTTGTGTCCATAGATTTCGCAGGTCTAACTGACCATTCAGAGTGATGCTGTAAACGTTCTGTTTGAACAGTCGTAATTTTATGGCAGTGCGAAAAAATGTGAAGAGAAACAATTCCAGATGGAAATTTTCACAAGTGTTTATTGTGGGTGAACATTATAGGGGTGACGAGAGGAAGCGAACGAGTGTGTTAGCGTTTGAAATAAAGTGAAACAAGAAGAGCTATCTACGATAAACAAAGAAAACTGTCGTACAGATAGAAAGATCTTTATTGAGAAAATCACCTGACATTTCTCAAGGATAGATAGTCGCTGGAGTTGAACAATATTGTTGGTTGTAAGAGGACGGCCACTATTGATATTCACTCTCTTGTTACATCAAAGATATTTCTGAACGGATTCGTCAGAACAGAATCTCTGTAGCAGAAAGACCTAACACTGAAATAATCCTGAATCTAGATGCCTGCTGTCCATTTTAGCAGAGGCGAGTGATAATGTTTTTGTTGATTTGTGCAGTGATTGTATCTAATATATTTACTGTAAGACGAAATAATATTGGCGTGAGTTCATTGGAATATGTTTTCGAGATGTCAGCCCATGCATTCATTGTGAAAACTCTAGATTGAATGAGGATCACATTTGGATGAAGAAGTTGAAGAAGGCTAGTGAGGAACCTATGGTGGTATCGTCTGCGTAACTGCGAGCACCGTTGGAGGTAATAGCTTAGGCTTAACTACGTAGAAAGCAGAAACCATCCGTAAATTCATCCAGTTCAATTTAATCAAATGCTATCAATTCTAGGTTCATTATATTCTAAATGCTTTAAAACATCGAAAAATATTCGATACAGAAACAATACAAGTGATGTCTTGAACGTCAGATATTGCTCTTTTCATTCACGACAACATTCTGTGTTAAGAAACAGGAAAATTATTCTTCTGGTGTCCCTCTGATAATTTTAGCTAGAACTATAATCTCATAGTTAGCCAGTTCATATATGCTCGGTACATTATGTTCACACATGAATACACTAAACTAGCATATGGTTACAGATTGATGAAATTCTAGGCAGTTTCAGTATATATATGACTAGAACATGGATATGGTCAGTCAAAAATTAACTAAAATAATCAGAGGAATCACAATTCCAACACATCTGAAAGTCATAGACGTGGGAAATCATGCTAGCTTTCAACATAGAACGTACTAGTCACTCTCTACAAGCCACGTGAATAAACAATAGACATTCGAACTGACGATAAATATTGCTAAAAAATTAACAAATCAGGACTAGAGATGAGAACTATCACTTAGCAGCGAAATATTCAACAGCATGGTGGAAACCGATCCTGACCAAGCTGCAAATAACGTCAAAGATCAGTTGAGAAAAATGGACGTGATCCTTGAAAAGTAACACTCAGTATTCTATAACAGGCGAGATATTTCAAACGGAAAACTTGGAACTTTTAAAAAGGTATACCAGCATATTAAAACTAAATAAAAACAACATTTAAATATTTCAGTTAAATGCATTTAGCTATTTTTGGTTTACAATAGAAATAAAGCTATTAAGAAATAAGTGTGAGTTTTTCGAAATCTATAAAAACAAAATGCTCTTGTTTTAGGAAGCATTTAAAATGTTATGAAGTATTAAAACATGTTAAATTAGTTAAACAACAGCAATAATAATAACAACAACAGCAACAATAACGGTAATGGTAAGAATGACAACAGTAGTAGTAGTAGTAGTAGTAGCAAAATCTGTATAAATATAAGAAGATATACACATTTGTTTACCAAAAATATAAACAACCTAAAATTCGTTTGAAAACATTTCTTTAGCACTACATGCTTTATAGTTCTAGATAGCATATAAATTAATAAGAATGCTCATTATTTTAAAATACATTTAAAGCTATGTTTAAAGTATTAAAATTATTTTTTGAATGCCATTAAATATTTTTACATATCATAATATACTATTTTATTTTTTTGAAATAACACAATATATGCATGCTATAAAAATTAATACGATTGAAAATTTGCTTGTGACGTGTCACCTGCTCCACATTCATACACACAAATACGTACGCATTCCAAATTTACATATGTGACTATACATACTTACGTACGTATGATGTTATGTATGTATAACGATGATGATCAGTGAATCATATATACATGGGCCTGCATATAATTAAGCACAAATTTACTCAATACGGTGAAGTACAGATGAATGAGATGCATTGAAAGCTGAGTGCGGTCGTCGGCTCCTCATTCGCATGGAATAGAACTCACACATGCACACACGTACACATAAATACACACATAAACACACACACATATGCACGCACATAAGTATACATATATTAGAGTGGACATTATTTGCAATTTATATATTGTTTTTCAGTGTTGGACACAAAAGTTATTGCATGTGTTTGTCTAGTTTGCACGATATAAATTCCATCATTATTTAATTTGTTATTCTTGGAATCATGGTGTCTATGATATATAGATACATCATGTATTCTTATATATATATATTTTATATATATATATATATATATACACACACACAAATATATATATATATACATTTATATATATATATGTATAAAGAGAGAGAGGGAGAGAGAGAGAGAGAGAGAGAGAGAGAGAGAGAGATTCGGGTGAATATGGTACTTAAGTTGAGGCACTAGAATTTAGTACGGTTTTACCCATACCATTTCAAACTAAGGTAATTAAAATCAAAATAAGCAACAAGGATATCCAGAGGTAATGTGTATATATATATATATATATATATATATATATATATATATATATATATATATATATATATATATATATATATATATATATATATATATATATATATATATATATATATATATAGGCGTGGGAGGCTGTCATCAATTAGCTCATTAATTAACCGAAATGCCTTTAACACTTATAACAGTCAGCCTGGTTATCGTTTAGCTAACCGATTCACAGAGCTTTCTTCACGATATCCCAAAAAGTAAACAAATTCCTGCCTGTCAGTGCTTCTTCCTCGCAGATCAGCCGACACTCCTTTATATATTTAACCTGGCCTCATTCACCGATTCTCTGAAATTTAAATTTCGCAGAGAACACATTAGTTTCGGCTTCATTTCACCACACTTCCAATGCCAAAAACCTAGCGTACCTGCCACTTACATGCACACTACACACAATCTCCCTCCTACACGCATACACTCATATACACACGCATGCATACACACGTATGCGTTGCATTACGAGTGTTGGCATTGGATAAATCACAGTGTTTTATATTTGTTAATTCGAAGAAACGCTTTGATTTTTCTTTGCTGTGGAAAACGTTGATATTACTTTCATTGTGGAATTTTCTAATATATATATATGGATCTCGGTCAGAATTGTTTCTTCCTTGTCCTTGTGTATTATAGTTTATAAATTTAATAGACGAGATATTTTTTGTTGGTTGAGCTTGGATGCGCTTATATGCTGATGGCCTATCAATAAGCTGTAGAAAAAGTTCCAAGCATTTAGATCTTAAAGATCGATATATCAACATTACTTCTCTGGAAAAACCTGCATGAATTACCTGTGTTGTTTCAGAAGCGAGGTCATTAACTAACTTGTGGGATATACTTGGGTAATTTTTACTTCCTCAATGCAAGAAACTGCCATGCAAGAGGTACAGGGATATCTTTACGTAGCGAATGGGAAAATATCTGCAGATGGCTAGAAATACAGTTCTAGTTGACAATAGAATATCCATGGAATGTTAATTTTTTACATAGTCACTCTATTCCTAGATATACGTAAAAATAGTTTCTATTAGTTTGATAGTCTAATTAATACTAGAAGAGGTTCGTGAAAATCAGTTATTTGAGTATGAATATACGACTATTAAGTATTCGAGCTGTTACATCTGTCAACAAGAAAGCCTTTTTCTGCGTTCAAATTGCAGAGAATTTAGGTATGCGTGAGAAATGTGATACTGGACGCTGAAATTAGCGAAATTATTTAAAACTAAATAGAAACAATAAAGTATGTCATTTTAACTTACTTGAAAAATAGAATACAAATGGATTAAAAGCGTGGCAAGACTTGGTTTACATCAAGGAGAATTGCGCTCATTATAGACATTTGATGCAAATGAATGATTAGTGATAGATGAACAAATATTCATTTGGAAAGTGTATCTTAATATTGTAGGAGACGAATATTGATTAAAATGTGTGAAGCGTGGACGATTTAAGATCGCAGGTTGATAGGCTGTGTGGAGAGAGGAGTAATCCTGAAACAAAACTATTTAAACATTTTATTGATCATGACTCAGTTTTGATGGGTTTACTCGAATACATCGGCCCCAGTACTTATTTCTAAGCCTGGTATCTTTTTTGTAACAAACTGATACGTTACGCAGATGTAAACAATCCAACACCGGCTGTCAAGAGGTGGAGCGAAGGTTTTTTTCTGTTCCTGTTTACCGAATTCCCTTACAAGGTTTTGGTCGGTTTGGGGCTATAGTAGAAGACACTTGCCCAATGTGCCACGCAGTTGGACGGTACCCAAAGCCATGGGGTTGGGAAGCACTATACAGCCATACCTGTACTTTAGAAATTTACGCTCAAATATAGTAAGCCTTTAATTGGTTTTAACATTGATTCTAACATTAAAGTATGCATGTAATAAAATTACATTTATAGCAGTGGGAAGCAAGCAAAATAGTCACTGCAGAGGTGAAACAATTCTGTACTCTGAAGCTGGGCATTGTTTCTCTGATAACACTCTCAGAAGATTAGAAAGAAGTCAGATTGATTCCAATATATTTTATTGAGAGAGAAATAAAACCTGTGGTGTAACTACTTTGTATGCCTTGCCGAGTAGAATAAAAACAAAATGTGTTTATTAAATGGTAAATGTGATAATTACATTACATTTCAATTTTATCGAAAATTACTGTTACTTTGTGCATAAGGATGCCTGCTACATGACATACAACCATTAAAGTTAACCGATAGGGCATTTTATGAAGTGAGCGAATTACATCTAAATTAGATAAGCTTAATCTCATATTAAGGGGTAACTCTAGTAATTGTGTTTATTATGTTTACGAAAAGCAGGAGAGACAACGAAGAAATTTCCTATAAAAACGGAAGTAACTCATTGGAGGAAAGAATTAGTTTGAATTTCGAGTTTGAACTTCGTAGAAATTTTAGTGCAAAAATCATATTAGTGTGTTCGTATGTGTGTGCGTGCGTGCGTGTGTGTATGTGTGTGTGTTTGCGCGCGCGCGCGATTTTGTCTATACAGCAAAACACTTCATTTCACATTGTTCCAGTACCCCTTTTGATCGGGGTGATTATTGGCCTGTTCACCTAGCCAACAGGAGAATGTCATTCGAAAGCTAAAATGATGCAAAACGCATTGTGACCAGAGATATGCAACAACCTCTGGTAGTTTGATCAGGAACGTAGTTACGTAGTCACGCTACATACGTACACACACACACACACACACACACAAACACACACATACACTCACACACACATGAGCGTATATATAAATATGAGAGCCACAATAACTATTATTATTCAATTTTATCTCATCGCATATAATGCAATATATTAGTAGGTACGATTTGAATCGGGAATATCTAATAAGGTTTAATAAAGTTCCAAATAAAGACTGGGTAACTGTTAATATAATAATGAATATGGGATTTGGAATAGAATATCATTCTACTAGGATGCATAACTGCATGGATTTATACACGCTCAAATAAATACCACACAGGAATGTATATATATATATATATATATATATATATATATATATATATATATATATATATATGTGTGTGTGTGTGTGTGTGTGTGTGTGTGTGTGTATGTGTGTGTGTGTGTGTGTGTGTGTGTGTGTGTGAGTAAAAATAAATACAAAAAAAGGGTTTTGTATGATCGTGTATAGAGGAATATATTATTTTATTTAAGAGTTCCAACTCTGTCTGTTTTTTATGTTTTATTTATATTCTTGTAAAATTAATGCGGGATATAGAATATGGAATATATAATATATAATATAAAAATGGATGGTACAATGAAATGAAGTATTGAATGTCTTATTGAATATATGAAATATTAAGTGTTCAATATAAAGGATTAAATATATAAAGGCGAATACGTATTTTCAATACCTTGTGGTATTTCATCATGGCCGGTATCTGACAGACTGTAACAGACTGTAATAGACTGGCTGGTTTTCTGTCTTTTATACCTATTCCTTTGGACAGCAGCAGTATGTGTTTGGCTATTTTTAGAATTGATGCCAAGTTTATTTTTAGAAATGATGACATTTGAGAGATTTTTTGTGTTTTGGTTATAGGGATAAGATTTTTAAACCCCAGTAGGTGTTTGGCTTGGCATCATTTCTAAAAATAGCTGTGTGGGACTTTGAGCATGTTTCTTCTACTATACCCTCGGTCCAACGAACGCCTTGTGAGTGGTTTTGGTAAACGAAAACTGAAAAAAGCCCGTCGAATCTATCTATCTATCTATCTATCTATCTATCTATCTATCTATCTATCTATCTATCTATCTATCTATCTATCTATACATACATACATACATACATACATACATACATACATACGAAGAGGTAGTACCCAAAAGTAACTAGGAATGTTCTCTGTAGTACAAGTCCGTTGCAGTTCAGGCCTCCACTGCTAGAAGCCACTTAATGCGACCGGGGTTGACGGCTGAAGTCCTACTGCCATATAGTGCGCATTTGTTTTGCAAAGTTTCTCTCTTGTTTATCGATTTCTGCGATGGCTGAAACGAAGAGACAGCGTGCTTCCGTGAAATTCTGTTTTCTGCTGGGGCAAAAAGCAACCGAAACAGTTGAGATGCTTCAAACAGCTTACAAGGACGCTGCCATAAGCAAAACAGAAGTTTACGAGTGGTTTTCACGCTTTAGGAATGGTAACATGTCGCTTGATGACCAACCTCGTTCGGCCGCACGTCAACCTACTGAACGAATGAAAACATCACGAAAATTCAGGAACTGATTTTGGAGGACCGTCGCCGAATAATTGACGAATTTGTTGATATGACTGGTGTGTCCTGGAGCCTCTGCTAACGAACTTTGAGCGAAGAATTGCAAATGAAAACAATTGCAGCAAAATGTGTGCCTTGCTTGCTCCCGGAAGTTCAAAAGCAGTCACGACTGAATGCGTGTCGTGAACTGAAAGAACAATTGTAAGTTGATCCGAACCTTTTTTCGAAGGTTATCACTGGTGACGAAAGCTGGTGCTATGGCTACGGCCCGGAATCGAAGCAGCAATGAAGGCAGTAGAAGTATTCAATGTTCAATATCAAGACGATGCTGATTTGGTTTATTGATGAGCAAGGAATTGTCCACACAAGAATGTGTTCCTCCTGGTCAAACTCTTAACCGGACATTTTACTTGGCAGTTCTGAAGCGTTTGCGAGACGCAGTGAGACGAATACGCCCCGACTAGTGACGAAGTGGAGCGTGGCGGTTTTATGACGGTAATGCACCAACGCAAACCACCTTGATTGTAAGACAGTTTTTGCATTACCAACGTTACACACCCTCCCTATTCATCCGATCTTGCTTCCTGCAACTTTTTGTTTTTGTTCCCGCGAATGAAAAAGGTCCTTAAAAGAAAACGTTTTGCAGATATGGAAGAGGTGTAAGAAAAAAATGACGGAGGCGTTAAAATGCACCACGTCGCAAGAGTTCCAGGATTGCTTCTAACAGTGGGAAACGCGTCTGAACAGCGTCATTGCTTCAAATGGAGAATACTTTGAAGGGATAAAATTGTAAACGTGAATAAAGTATTGCAAAATTCCGGTTTCTTTTGGGTAGTTCCCCCCATATATATTTATATATGTATATATCTATGTGTGTGTGTTTTTGTGTCTGTTTGTTCCGCCCCTTATCACCGTTTGAACAACCGGTGTTGGTGCGTTAAGCCTAACCCCATAATTTAGTGGTCCGGCAAAAGAGACCGATCGACTGAGAACTAGGCTTAAAAACATGAGTTCTGATGTTCATCTGTTCATCTTCAATGCGGCGCTGCAGCAAAGCTGCAGCCAAATGACTGAAGCAAGTAAAAGAGTAAAAGAAAGAACAAAAGAAAAGACGAACACACACGCACGCACTCACTCACATACACACACGCGCACAAACATATTTGACACTCACAAGCGTATATAAACAAGCGTATATGAACGCAAGCATTTTCGCAAGCTTGGACCATCTAGACTGGTAACTTGAGCGATGACTAGAGAAACTTTGCGCACCTTCAACCTCACTTTCTCGCCGTAGCAAAACCAAGTCAAGATGAGTGGGGATGCGAACAGATGCAGTAGATGGCCCATGTCTCTCACCAGCCTCATCTTGGTTTCAGCATTCCGCAATGCCTTGTTGCAGCCGCTTTCTTCATGTTGAACTATAAATGGATTATTTCGCAGAATCCATGCGATCCACTCGACGGTTCTTGCAACATATACATTTTATGCAATGTATGTACATACAATGCATACATATATAAAAGGATGCACATACATACGCAAACAATTGCGTATATATAGATGTATGCATGAGCGTATATGTACACATACATTGACTGTACATAATTTGCAGCGTTGGTGCAACAACTCAATAATTTTAAGCACTAAAATTGTTGTTCATAGATTCTTTGCATGATGTTAATATTAACGCGTGACATCATTCACATATAGTTCATTATAGAGGCAAGAGGAACAAATACCAGGATTTTACTAATTGGATCAATGCTTCCACTTGAGTTCACTAGAGGATTTTCTTCTCCCGATACACAGCACATGCTAAAGTCAGAACTCCGAACTAACCAACTACTTACTTCAGTTCTATATTTAAGAGATGAGGAATTATATACATTATTTACATTTGACGGATATTTGTCCCCATCTTGTTTGCTGTTAACACACAGTTTAGGCTGATATACCCTCCAGCCTTCATCAGGTGTCTTGGGGAAATTTCGAACCTGGGTTCTCATTTCTAAGGTATTTTTCGATGTTGTTGTTGTTTTTATTGTTGTTGTAATTATTATTATCATCATCATCATCATCATTATTATTATTATTATTATTCAGGTCACTGCCTGGAATCGAACTCGGAATCTTAGGGTTTAGTAGCCCACGCTCTTAAACACTACACCATATACGCGCTCTTAACCACTATGCCGTTGGCAATTAGGAGTGGATTTTAGGGCTTATAAATCTAATATTTTTCTATTCTTCCTTAATACCGGTTCCCATATGCTATTCATATCTGCACTCGGTCTGCTTAGGAAGTTGTTGTGTCCTAGCATATGCGCTGCTTCGTTTTGTTTTCGTATTTTTCAGTGGAAAATGTAAATAATGTACAACTACTTACTTGTTCTAGGTTATCTTACTGCTTGCGTTGGCATATTACCGACTGAGCTATTCGTGAGTAAAAACAACGTATGCTACAAACAGAATAAAAGTTCTTATTGATGATACCATGAATATTCCTTATTTTCCGGAGGAAGTGAATAAAAAAAAACAAAAAGCAAGAAAATCGATTGCTCCGAAGGGGCTAAACACCAGAACAAAAGTACAATGCTGATGAAATTGGATTCTTATTTCTGGAGAAGAAAAATAGCACCATGATTTAAAGTATATAGAAATTGTCTGCGCTATTTGTCAGAAGAAATGCTGCTGGAATTATGATATTGAAGCTTCTACTTGTGTTTCACTCCGGAAATCGAAAGCCTGTGAAAGGCCACGCTAGGTTTAATCTAACTCCGATTTAGCATTCAAATAAGAAGGCTTTGAAGACTGTGAGTGTTTACTAAGATTTGATTACGTAAAACGTAAAGTCTGTGATTTAATATAAATTTTGATAATTTCAAAAATAAATATACCCCAAGTATATCTGATGTGATAACTAATTCTAAGGTATATTTCCTTTGAAACAACTCATAAAACTAGTTGATAGGGAGGATAATAATAATAATAATAATAACAACTTTGAAAAATACATTAGGAATGAGAAAAGTCGTGGCATCTGAAGAAGGTTATAATACCAGTGATTGTAGGAGCACTTCGAATGATCAAAAAAGGAACTGAAAATTTTTTGAGAATGATCCCTAGCTTACCATCAATGAGATAAGGGCAAAAGATTGTTTTGAATGGTACGTCACACGTCTTGAGAGGAGCATTGCCGCTGTGAATCCTCTTTCCTTTTCCCTTTATTTTATTTGTGTACTGTTTTCTTTTTTTTCTTTTTTTTTTACTTTCTTCCCTTGTTTTCTCTTTCCCATGAATTTGTAAATGAATAATCTGGTGCGGGGAAGACACTCGACAAGAAAGGAAACACAATTGAATGGAGAGGATGATAATAATAACAACAACAACAACAATAATAATAATAGTAATAATAATAATAATAATAATAATAATAATAATAATAATAATAATAATAATAATAATAATAATAATAATAATTTCTACAATAGGCACAAGGCCTGAAATATTTTTGGTGGGGGATTACATCAACCCAAGTGTTTAACTGGCACTTATTACTTCGACCCCGAATGATGAAAGGCAAAGTTGATCTCGGCGGAATTTAAACCCGGAACATAAAGACGGACGTAATGTCGCTAAGTATTTACCCGGCGTTTTAACGATTCTGCCAGCTTGCCGCCTTAATAATAATAATAATAGTAATAATAATAATAATAATAATAATAATAATAATAATAATAATAATAATGATGATGATGATGACAATCGGGTACGTCACACGTATTGAGAAGAGCATTGTCGCTGTGTTTTTTCCTTTTCCCCCTTTATTTTCTTTGTTTACACCTTTCCTTTTTATCTTTTCCCTCTTCCCCTTTTTCTTTATCACATGACTTCCTAAATGAACAGTCTGGTGTATTTATTTTAATGGTCTACTAATTATTATTATTATTATTATTATTATTATTATTATTATTATTATTATTATTATTATTATTATTAGTCAAAACGAAGAGCGCAATTTTAGATGTTTTATTTTTTGAACAACATTTCGACAGAACGTCTGTGTTTCTCAAGTTCAAACCAAAAGGTGATTGAAAATTCAAAATTTCAGAAACCAAACGTAAACTATGAA
>NC_142929.1:31719762-31734762 GCF_046866305.1 Octopus bimaculoides | reverse complement strand
TGGAGAACATAATTATTTAAATTTATATCTATATACTGAGGGTGATAAATTGAGTATTAATTTCAATTTAAAACCAGTGGTCTAGCATATAAAAAAAGTTGATAATTCAGAAAAGTTGTATTACATGCGTATGCGAAGGGATGACCACTAGGTAGACATCCAATATGTTAGAAAGAGGTTATCATCTACCCAACCAGAAAAGAAAAATCAACGACCCAACTACAAAAGGAGATCAATAACCCAACCACAAAAGAAAAATCATATTCTCCAGAAAAAAAATTCAGTGCATATTTTAGAAAAAATAACAACAATCCAAAAGAAATAAATCAGAGCTAAGAAAAAAAAAAAAAAAGGAAAATAACAGAGTATCAGAAATAGAGCAAGCACTTTCCTGCAACAAAATCAAAATACTTTAAAACAATAAATCGAGCGTAGATCACAGCAGCAACAATGGCTAATGAATATATGATACAAACACTATATTAGACAAAGGATCTGATGAAAACTATAGTCAGTGGCCTAAAAATATCATTAGAAACCTACGGAATAAAGACACTCGCAGAAAACGATCCCTGAAATCTAATCAAAATCAAATGTAATAGTAATAGAAAGATAACTGAAAAAAAATCAAGCAGCACACTTTATTGTGTATAAAATGAGAAAGAACTGAGAGAAATTATATGTCGCCTGGAGAAAACATTGACGTGACACACGAGTCACGAGACAAAAGAAAATAAAAGAAAAATTGTTAAAATTAGATCTACGTATGCTGCAAAATGTATTTATCTGTCACTTCCTCTCTCATTAATAAACTAAAACTTATGTGAGTGTGCGTGTGTGTGTATATGTACACACACACACACACACACACACACACACACACACACACACACACACACACACACACACACACACACACATATATCTATGTGTATATATATATAAAATAGTGTACATTTAAACACAAGAGAAACTACATTTAACAGGTAATTTTACACGCTAGAAGAAGCAGTCAAAACGACCAAAGCCATATTTAAGAGCAATTTCGAAGGGGTACCCTATTCTATATTGAGAATATGTTGTCCATTGACTTTTTATACATGCTAGGCCACTAGTAGTGAAATTTCGAAGAATATTCGCTACCCTATATATCTTACGGATATGTATATATATATATATATATATATATATATATATATTCTCTTTTACCTGTTTCAGTCATTTGACTGCGGCCATGCTGGAGCACCGCCTTTAGTCGAGAAAATCAACCCCAGGACTTATTCTTTGGAAGCCTAATACTTATTCTATCCATCTCTTTTTGCCGAACCGCTAAGTTACGAGGACGTAAACACACCAGCATCGGTTGTCAAGCGATGTTGGGGGGACAAACACATACACACACACACACACACACACACACACACACACACACACACATATATATATATATATATATATATATATATATATATATATATACATATGTACGACGGGCTTCTTTCAGTTTCCGTCTACCAAATCCACTCACAAGGATTTGGTCGGCCCGAGGCTATAGTAGAAGACACTTGTCCGAGGTGCCACGCAGTGGAACTGAACCCGGAACCATGTGGTTGTTAAGCAAGCTACTTACCACACAGACACTCCTGCATAATAAAACGAATGGTTTACATCTGGTAGCTTACTGGTAAAGCAAAGTCACTTTCAAAATGATAGGTATATAGCAAATGAAAGACAGAAGATAGAATATAGGAGAGTTTATGATAAATCACCACAATACGTGTGCGTATGCTCACATTTTTGCGGATGCTTGTTTGAGCGAGTGTACTCGAGCCATGCAACTTGCCCGAGTGCGTTTATACATCCATATCTGCTAACGGTTATTTCTAATACTTGTCTTGTTGTATTGCGTGTTCATTTCTCTTTTTGTCATCTGCAATTTTATTTTTGATCTTCTATATATATGAAGATATTTCCTCTGTCTAGCTGCCTTTCTCTCTACAAAACGGAAAGTTACATTGCGGAAGTCATTTTAACGAGTTTTATTTATTTACCACCTGAGGAGATATATCTGCACTACTGGATGCTCCTGAACCAGTTGTTGAGTGTTCCACTGAAGAGGAATCGAAGCTAGATGTGTCGAAACCATTGTCGTGATTTATCATAAATTCTCGTATATTCCATCATGTGTTTTTCATTTGCTGTATATATATATATATATATATATATATATATATATATATATATATATATATATATATATATATATATATATATATATATATGAAGCATTTGGGTACAAGGTAACCACTAGGAGTATATGTTGCGACCATATTTATTATTTGGAAAATGGAACGAATATTTACTGAGAAATTGCCGTATGAAAATCAATAGCGCTTTCCATCATGTTTTTTGGGATCAACTGTCTGCAATTGATGGGGAACGCATAGCATTGTAGTCTTCATGCATAATCAATAAGAAATAGGAATGGATAACACGAGGGAGGTTGAGAAGCAAAGTAAAATTCTAAAATAGAAGAAAATCGGGTCGGTGAGTTAGAAGTGAACTTGTTCTCTTTTTCACTTGAATAGTCAAAGCTCAATTTCAGCATAGAGTTTCAAACCATTTAAAGCTGCGAACCTCCGCAGCAATGGCCTATCAACCTTAAACACGTCTTGTTTTCATTTATATTTATGAGTCTATAAAATTTTCTTAGGTAATTTCTTTTTCTGGAAATCAAGAAAGGATCAAGGCTTTTAAGAATTATTTTTTCATTCATTTTGAATGACATATTTTTTAAAAGATTACGCACATCTAGAATTGATATTACAGATAAATTTTCATTTGATATTCTCTTCATTTGATAACTGTTTCAAATAATTTCTACACGTATGCGGGAACAAATATATCACTTGAATGGAAATATTAACTGTAATGAAAACTTGAATTATTTCGCGAGTTTTATTAACGTCTATCTATATAGTGAACCGTTTATATATATAATATTATACAACTAATAGATAGATTTTTGACTGACCATTAGCCTTTTAATTCTAAAATTGGATTAATTTGTGTTAAGCAAAAAGTTATATCTATGTTTCACTGAAAAATCTCAGTTGTCATAGTATATGCCTGACAATTTGCCGTTTCTAATACTTCGTGCTTTCTACATATTATCTCCACTGTTAAATCTGCTCAGTAAATGTTTTTCTCCCTGGAATGTATCTACACGCTTAAAAACCATAAGTATCATTAGTAAGCGATAACATTTCAAATAAAAATTTCTATTCTTACCTTCTCCAACTGACAATTAATAACTCTTCTTCACAAAGTTGATTTGATCTACAAATGAAGAAAGTTTAAGAACATTTTTTTCTATTTATATTAAATGTTACTTTTCTAATTGGATAAATAATCTCCAAGACAGTATGTAGATAAGTTTCAACTAATTTCAATGCTATTAGATGGTAAATCTAATAGATCAGATATATCATCTTCATTTCTTTAATAGATTTCCTACCATTACATCCAATTTATAGATTTCATTTTTTACTCACCGTCTTAAAATATAAAATACATTCTGTTTATTTCACTAAATGACAAATTAACTGACTTAAAATGTTGGCACAACTTGACGCAAAACTTGTGAACCACATTGTGTTACAAATGCATTGTGTGATATGCCTATGCGAATATAATAAGAATAGATTAATAGCATGGATGAAATAGATAGAGGTAACTCTTCCCAACCTAAGACAGATACATGAGTAATATACACATATACAAGTAAATTCAAAAGGTAGGTTCTATATATCAACGGATAGATTAATTCACAGATAATAACTAGTAAGAAGTAGGCAACCTCAGTTACAGACGTAATAAATGAGACAACGATTGAGAACATGGACACAATGGCCGTCATCACGATGATTGTTATAAAAGTGATATAGAACGACTTTTCTGTCAAGACGCGAAAAATAACTGACCACCAAAAAAAAACCAGACAACTAAGATTCAACCAAATCAAAAAATAAACCCAAATATTAAGCGAACAAAGATGAACATCCCACTTCCACTGCGCACGCACACGCACAGACACACACAAACACACACATAAACACACACACAAACACACATGCGCACACATACACACAAGCATTTACATACCCCCTCTTACATACACACACGTATATTCACACATAGTTGAAACGCTGTTTGATTTATTTTTTTCATCACCCCACTAACAAGTATGACTTCATCCTTTCCTTCCTTACTCATCTATCACCCCTTCTTTTCTCATTCATAAACACAAGAGTATTATTATAGTAGATTAGTTCGGTAACCATGGAAGCTATGAAAAAATACAAAGCCCAGCATCACCACCGGATCATACTACACATTTGTGTAATGTTTCGTGCAATTCTACCCAGCCCTTTGATCGTGAATCCCAAGACAAGAAAGAATCGCCCATGTCAAATTTATATCTATAGATATATATTTATGTATGTATGTGTGTATGTTGTATGTATGTATGTATGTATGTATGTATGTATGTATGTATGCATGTATATATGAATGTATGTATGCATGCACATGTAAATGTATGGATAGTAATGCTAATGGTAAATTGTTGTCTTTCATAATCTCAATGATTCTCCTGAGTGCTAAATGTCTGATAGGTTGGAGCGTGTTTTTAGAAAACCAAATTGAATCCAACGTAATAAAGGATCTATTAATGGCTGTATACAATTTAGAACCATTTCGTTATATTATTTTGATGCAATATTGTTTAAATTAATACCCTATTGTTGTGAAACCCTGTAAGCGGTGGTAGTCTTCTGATTAGGTTTAGCGGCACACATTGACCATTGTGTTTGTTTGGTATGTCTGGTCAAGCCTGAGTCACAGAGTTCAAGAAGATTCTTTCATTTCTCTATTCAGCTCTTCCAGAGTGAAGAGACCGTCATAAACTGGCAATGGCTGATCCACTACTAGAGAAATGACAAATTTGGTGTAGGTAACTGTAGTGGTTTCGCTAATAGGGCGTTGAAATGTTCCTTCCAAAAATGTTTCCTCTCGGCTTTAGTTCCGTGCATACATTGGGAAAGAATGTCCCAAATCCTTGCAGCATACGTCATACCATCTTTAATAGTAAGTGTAATTAAAATAATTTTAGACAACACAGAAATCCATATGATTAGTGAAAGAAGCATAGAAAATGCGTGATAGAGATTGTGGATTTGTTACAGAACCTAGGAGACGGACACAGTATCCAGCGACACGACTAAAGGATTTGGCTTATGTGGATGCATCGCATTGATTAGTGAATAACTGCAGTTAGTTGAAAATTTATTACACTATGTAGAATATGCAGCAAATCTAATTGGTTTACATCTTAATGCTAGCAAAGTAGAAATTTTAACAGATGGATTTAATGAGGATTATCAAATAAAATACTTAACTGGTCAAATCATTAATCGGATACAGCAATTTAAGTATTTAAGTATTTATATCCCAGAAAGAAAGGATGATGTTAACGTATTAAAAGAGTGGTATGGGCTGCTATAAATAAGCAAGACAAAATATGGAAGTCTGTCAGGGACAGTAAACAGAAACTTAGATTCTTCAGAGCATGTATAGTATGTATTCTTCTATGCAACTCCAGAAACTTGAACCATATTACAAAACCTAGAAATAAAAATAAAAACATTAGGTACTAAAGCTATTGAGAAGAATTTTTATCATCGCCTAGAGAGACTATACAATCAACTGAGAGCCATAGCAAGTTCTCCCACGTCTGTCAGATATCATTTAGCAGAGAGCGTTACGTTTTGGTAGCAATTACCACAGAACTGTGGACCAACCAGTTTCTAAGATTATATTTTGGTTACCATCAGGAAGTAGGCGGCGCAGAGGAGTTGCAATGAAGTTCTTTCCAAAAATGTTCAAAAAGGATACAGGTCTAAATTTGATTTTGAAATCAAAGTCTCGATTGGGAGTGAGAGTCAAAGACAGTTGGAAGCAGAGTGTGAAAGCTGCTATAGTTTTGTCTGAGGACGAGTGATGCTGCTGCTGCTGATGATGATGATGACATGTTTCTAGTTACATATATGTTTATATTTATATATATTCATATTCATAAGTACACAGAGAACGAAATTAATTAAAATCACAATCTTTTCGGGTATGATGGAATTCTACTTTCCTATAACTAAACACCTTCAAATCCAAGAATTTAGCGAAAAAGAAAGAGTCATTAATAAGGCTATCAGCAGTGATACAATACATACTATGAGGTCGCATGTTTATTTGACAATTATTTTTAAGCAAAAATAAAGCAGTGAGATATTATGGGAGGATGCTATTATAGAGCTGAATGCTTCGGAACAGCAGCGTATACATGATTGACTCTGTTGGCATAAAATTATATAGAGATGAATACCCGCTATATGATCATCAATCGTCTGCTCATATAAAGAAACTTTTTATCAAAAACATTACAAAATGAACTACCCGAACTAACATAAATATTGTAAACATCTTAAATATCAGATCTTTACACTGGTATATATATATATATATATATATATATATATATATATATATATATATATATATATATATATATATATATATACACACACACACACACACACACACACGCACACACACATATATATATCACTGTACAAGAAGCATTAAATAGAGCTGCTACTGTATGGAGAGAATTTCTTACGAATGACCTTCAAACGAAGAATTAACAGCTCAATTATAAGAAAGGAAGAAAGTTGTTGTTACAAAGGAAATCTGGTCCGAAAGTGTGTAACGCAAGATCCAAATAATGGTGTTAAGCCCTACTACGGATTAAAACTAACACATACGAAGAGGAGTAATCTCTCCTACGGACGTGATCACCTTTCCGTCGGCGAAAACTATATAGCCTACAAAAAAATTACTCAGAAATCTTGGCTCAATCTGAGATTGTAGAAGATTATATCACTTTGTGATGGAAATCATGAATGGAAATAGAACGAGAAATAGTAAAAGAAGCGATGAATGTTGACCGGTAAGCTAAGCGTCCAGTGGAGAAAGACAGGTATAAGGGGAAATTAGTCACGGGTCCCGTCCCTCAGTTTTTCGCCGGTCAACATCATTCTCCTGTCCTGCTATTTCTCTTTCTATATCCATTGAGGCCATATTTATTCCACCTTCGTCAACCGTTTCAAATTGCATTTGTTTACTTCCGTACGTCCACCCTGTATTGTCTTGTTTGCTCGATCCCTAATTTTCCGCAAATTTTGTGGCCACCGCCGCTATGCGAAGTTCTAAGTTTTATCTTTAAAGGCACGAAACTGTGTATTAGTATTTCGGTCGACAACTGATGAAGAATTGTGGTCCTTCTGTGTCTGTCTTATATCGAATTCATTTAGTACTTAATGCATTTTTCATTTATTATGTACGTATGTAAGTATGTATGTATATATATGTATATATAACATATAACACGGATTATTATCAAAACGGTAAGCAGAATTAATTATACGGTGGGTATAAAAAGCAATATTAATCAGTGATATTGGTTTTTATGTTTTTGGCAAATCCAGGTGACACATCCGAACATGTTTCGGAGTTATAACCTTCATCAGGGAAGCATATCCATTTTGCCAAATTAGTGATGAAAGTGACGGTTATACTAATTTTGCTTTCTCATTTCTTCATTGTTTCTGTTCATTTCTTTTCTTTTCAGTGCTCCCTATATTGGATGTTTTAACATGAAATTAACTGTTGCCTTTCACGAGAATGGTGTTTCTAAATTATTTATTCTGGGAAATGCGATGCAAAAATTTCCGAAAGAGGAAATTTCAGCAATATTGGAGTTGGTATAATGTAATTAATAAAGAAGTGACTGCATGAAATTGGCAAAAGACTAATTATAGATTTAGCAGACTGAATTAGCTAAAAAAAAAAAGAGGAACCAATTTGTGATAGAAGAATTCATTTTATTTACTTTTTAAAAATAAGATCAACATTTAAAGTAAGAACAGCATCTTTTCCACTATCTCAGGAAAATATAAAAAAATAAAATAAAAAGAAATGGCATTGAGATGTCAGTTTAGATTAGATAGTGATCCCAGTATGATAACAGAATAAGGATAAACGTCTTGCTGCAATGGGAAATCTCTCTCTTCGTTTCTCTCACTCTCTCTGCCTCTTTTTTCTCTTCCTTCTTTCCCTCTCGCTGAGTTGCTTTCCATCCCTTGAAATCATGGCTGCTGTCAATGTTATTCAACCACCAGTCTTGAAGGATAATTTCGGCCTCGGTTTGTGTAGCCATGAAGACATTTTGTAAGAGTTGCATATTATTATTATTACTATTATTATTATTTTATGTTTGACTTTTGTTTTGCATTTGTACAAGTTGGATCCAAGTCTCACGCAGAGACCTCAAGAGACAACAAGTTAGAAGTTCATGTAGGTGTTATGCCTAGGGTACCATATATTTGGATTTGTACAGTTTTGTTCAAGTGAATGTTTAAGACATCATAAGAAAATTATGTGTTTGCTTTAAAATTTTAGATCACATAGACAGTATTTTACGTAGGATATGGGCAGTTCCCATGAGCACTATCTTTTGAATTTCAGCCATTTTGGGGTTTCCTGGAATCTGATCTAGGTAGTAATCAGCCCGTTTCGCTGTCATTCCCAGGGCACCAATGACAATAGGTATTGTTTTCGTCTTCAGATTCCACATTTTGCTAATTTCTATTTCAAGATCTTTATATTTGCTCAGTTTTTGGTAGGTCTTGACAGATACGTTTATATCGATTGGGACAGTCATATCAATGAGGAGGCATGATTTTTGTCTGACGTCTTTCGGTATAATGTCTGGCCTATTTGCGCCTATCTTTCTGTCAGTTTGAATGGTGAAGTTCCAGAAAAGTGCAATGTGATCATTTTCAAGTACTGGGGGTGGTTTGTGTTCCCACCAGTTTTTATCGTGGGGCAAGTCCAGGTTTTTGCATATTACCCAGTGAATATATTGTGCAGCTCTATCATGCCTGTTGAGATACTCTGTAGGCGCAAGCAGACTGCACATGGAGACAACATGATCGATGGTCTCATTTTGTTGTTGGCATATACGACATAATGGGGAGCTGCCGTTCTTTAATATGTTGGCCTGGTAGTTCTTTGTAGGTAGGCATTGATCTTGGGCTGCTATGATAAACCCCTCTGTTTCTGATTTCAAGCCAGAGGCCATTGACCATTGGTGGGTAAGGGCTTTGTCAATATCTGCATTATTCGCTCTCTTTGGGTATTTGCCATTGAGAGGTTTCCCATGCCATTTTTCAGTCATAATAGCTAAGGCAGCAATTTTAGCACGGGTTTTCAAGCGCTTAGCTTTTTCTGCAGGTGTTTCTAGTTCGTCTAACACTTGATTTTGCTGCAATTGGAATTCACTTAGATATCCCTTTGCCTGTTTTGTTACTGAGTAAGATGCTTTCTTGCTTTCATATTTTAAGACAAGTTTTGGCATCCAGTCCTCAGAGTTTTTCAGATAGGTGTCTAGGCCAATTGTGGCTACCTTCATTGATAATGCCAGCTGTAAAAGTCCTCGGCCTCCTTCTTTTCTTGGCAGATAAAGACGTTCTATATCTGCCTTAGGGTGGTGCATTCTATGCATTGTCAACAGTTTTCGTATTTTTCTGTCAACATTACATATTTCAGTAATTGACCAGTTAACGATGTTGAAACTGTAAGTCACGACTGGTATGGCTAGAGCATTGATCGCTTCGATCCTGTTTCTCGCGTTCAGCTCTGTCTTCAGTATTGCTCTCACGCTGCGATAACATTCTCTTCTGATCCTTTCCCTCATCACTGAGTGCCTGATATTGTCCCCTTCAATTACCCCTAGGTATTTGTAGCTCTCCGCTGGTTCTAACTCTTTTATGACATTGTGCTGGTCAAGGTTCACATTAGATGTATTTGTCATTTTTCCTTTGATAAATGTAGCTTTTGCACGTTTATCAAGGCCAAATTGCATCCTGATGTCATCACTGAATTGTTTAACAATCGCTAGTAGGCCTTTTGAGTTGTTGGTCATTTTTTGCAAAGAGCTTTAAATCATCCATGTAAATGAGATGATTTATATTTTTATCAAATATTTTATAACCATACTGTGCATCATTGAGCAATTTTGAGAGCGGTATTAGGGCTAGACAGAAGAGGAGTGGTGATAGTGAGTCACCCTTGAAAATGCCACATGAAATTCTTACATCTCCAGCATTTAGAGATTCATTGTCATTGTTCAACATCAGTGTGGTTCTCCATGATCTCATACTTACAGATAAAAAGTTTCGCAGAGTAGGAGCTATTTTATACATAAAAGTTTCGCAGAGTAGGAGCTATTTTATACTTTTATTATTATTATTATTATTATTATTATTATTATTATTATGATTATTATTATTAGTATTATTATTATTATTATTATTATTATTATTATTATTATTATTGTTACTATTATTATTATTATAAGGCGAGCTGGCAGAATCGTTAGCATGCTAGATGAAACTCTTAGCGGTGTTTCGCCTGTTGCTACATTCTGCCTTTTATCCTTTCAGGATCGATAAATTAAGTACCAGTAAAACACTGGGGTCGATGTAATCGACTAGTCTCCTTCCCCCAAATTTGAGGCCTTGTGCCTTCAGTAGAAAAGATTATTATCATTAAGGCGTTGAACTGGCAGAATCGTTGGCTTCATAAACTTTTCCAGGTTCCACCTGTAAAGGTGAGGCTGGAGGGGGGGGCACTGTCACCCAGTAAGTTCTTTGAAAGATGGGTGAATGTGGTAACAACGGACTGAGTGAATGAGACTACTCTAAGTGTGCGCCTGTAGGCCGGAAGGAAAGGAGAAGAAAAGGTGTTTCCGGAGGAGACGTTGGTATTAAGGGGTCCCAAGTGCGTGAAATTCCTTTGGTCACCTTACGGTGGAACTCCCCTCCATTAGGGAAACATATTGCTGATTTAATCTCTTTGTTAATCGTTGTGTTTGTTGGCTGTTTAAACGTTTCACTTTAATGTCCGTCGTTTGTGTATTGTCCTCTATATTTTGTGTTCAGCTCTTATAGCGAATAAAGAAAGAATTATTATTATTATTATTATTATTATTATTATTATTATTATTATTATTATTAGCGTTGTTTAATTTTGATCTGTATGTTTGTTGTAATCACTTGCCGAGACACACCCAGCGCCCTAGGGCAAGATAATGACAAGAGATGTTACCTCATAACTAAAAGCTCGAAGAGGAGAATTGGCAGGGGAAGTAACGAAATATCTCCATGTAATACAACACAGACATTTAAATTGATTCAGCATATATTACCGACATAATCTTGGATATTTGAATGTTTCCTTCTTGTGTAATAAGCGATGTTTAGTGATATTTTTTGGTTACTATAATGGACGACCAAAGATTCCGGGATTACTATGCAATATTTCGACCTCGATGTTGTTACATGGTACGATTCGTTTGTATGCTTTTTTTCCTTATTCTTTCACACTAACGACAACCTCCAACTTACGGTAATGGTTAGCTGTGTAAGGAAGGGTATTTAACATGTCACAGCATTCCACAACTCACATACTTGATACAATAAATACTATAAATCGAAAATATTTACATATATATGTGGGGAGGGAGCAGTGTTGTCTGTTAGTGTGGGTATGCCATAAGCAAATAATTTTATCGAAAATAAATTACGTAAGAAATTCTTTTTTTTAACCCTTTTCATTTTATTATTTATTAATATTTGCAAAAATCACATTACATTAGCTGTACTATTTGTATTTCTAGAGAGCATCGAGTCGGTTAATTAGTACAAGTGATGTCACGGTTGCCCGGCAAAGTGTGATTACATGATTATAATTGCCAGTTTTCCTTTTCCATGAAATGTTGGTGTATATAATGTCTAATATCCATTTAGTACTGAAAATTACAACATTTACGCCATTCATAATGAGACTGATGGGATTGTTTCACGTGATATACATTGATTTGAAATAGCACCGTATTATGTTAGCCATTTTATAAAATTAAGTGCAACTTTTTTAATAAATATACAAAATAAATTTAATTGGTTTGCGACAATGAACTAACATCACTATGGAGACAATTGATAACGATCATCAGGCAAGCGATAGCTACATGCATCGGATCCAGTGTGTAATTAATGATATTTTACTTATCAGCATTCAAAATGTTGCTTGTAATAACTAATATTTTCTATTGACAACATCAGTAGTTGTCAATTTTACAGTTGATGAATTGGCGGAGTTGTCAGAACGGGGAATAGAATGCATTTGGATATGTATTCCGTCATTCTGCCTTCTACATTCAAGTTTTCCAGAGGCCGAAACTGTCTCACTGCATACCGAAGTGGAGATCTATAAGTTATATAGTAAGCAAATACTAATGTTATTCGCTTTCTTTTCCACTTTCAATTTTATCTCATTTCATCTTTCTCGCAACGGGTTCATTGGGCCGTGAGAAGTGTTGTACAAGAAAATCCACATCGTTACATTTTTCAGAAACGGTGAAGATTACATGTGATACTACTAAATTCTTTTTTTATAGAAAACATATATTGCTGCTGAAACTATCAAAAAACGCTCTGATTCAGTACAACTCGTAACAACATAAAATTATACTTCGTAATTTATCATGTTATATAATACTGCATATATATATATATATATAAAGATATATACTGCATAAACTGCATATATATATATATATATATATATATATATATATATATATATATATATATATACACACGCATATATGTTCAAATGGAGTAGTTTTTTGTGAAGCATTGTGTTATATTACTTTAAAAAGATTTGTGTAAAACCGGGACAATGCGAGAAGATAAATAGTAAACTACAAAAAGAAAAGATATGCATATTTTGCGGAGCTATGGCTTATTTTTGAGATCAGTTGAACGAGTGAGAAGTGGAAAGGTCGTGTGGAGGAGGACAGAAGAAGTTGACAAGCGCGTACTAGTGTTGTTTTAGTAGCCAATCAGTTCCATGTAGCGCCTTCCTATTGTTTATGGCTTGTCTCTATTGAGAAGGTGGTTCTCAAGGATTCTGAGATTGTCTATGTTGCGTTAAGTGGGCCTGGTGGCTACTTTAAAATTCTAGGTCTTGCACTTTTTAAAGTGTTTTTTGCTTTATTGAAGTGATAGAAGAAATGAAGATATACACACATAGTCATTGTTTGCTAACAGCTTTGTTATTTCATATTATTAAAGCCAGACACATGTTATTCTATGTATATGTTCCACATACACACCTATTTCTCACTTTTACACTCGTTCTCTCATACCGCATATCACCTCCTCTCTAGGATAGATTTTCTAGCTGAGCATTTAAACATCACTTGATTCTGGAGGAAATGTGCCCGTAGGAAGAGATTTAAAACGAGGTTAACTACAAAGAGATTTAAAACAAGGCTAACTACAAGGGAAATGTAAAACGAGTTAACTACACTAAAACACTGAGATACAAGTGGCAGTCATTAACCGAATGACCCGTTAGACTTATATGTGCGTACTGTTTCTCTTTCAGGAGTAGGCATGCTGGCTTTCACTAAAATACTTAATTTCAGATGAGGAGATGAGGAGGAGGATGGGGGAAGAGGAGGAGGCGGCAGTGAGTATAATGAAGCATAGTGTTTCAGGAGAAGCAGTGGTATACATAGTGATAATGCTGGGGAGAAAAATGTTAATTTGATGATGCTGAGGAAGAGAAGGAGAAAGATGAATTTGGGAAGGGATGTCATATCAAAAAATTAAGCCGAAGTTGATTAGTATCGTGATGATTGCGTTACTCATAATATGCAGTTTGTTTTGGGGATGTATATGTGAGAGTTTTGGAGAAATGGGGCATTATGCAACACATCCCTATGTCCAATTGAACTAAGTTGATAATTTCCATATCATTATTTTCATAGTTCACAAAAGCGAGTGTTTTGTTGAATTATGTTCAAATAGTCGAAACATGGAAGGAAAAGAACGGCAAACAAACAACTTGTTATGAATATTTTGCATGATGATCCACACATTATGTTGCATGATCTTAATCCTGTTACTGGAAACTATTCATTTACAATCATTATGCTTCACACAAGGAAAACACATGTCTATTATATCACATCATTTTCTTACTACATATATTTCGAAGTGGAATTATTATTATCAATCCATCGATTAGCGTAACGATAAATAAATGCAAGCCACTGGTAATCTCATAGCTAACTTATTCTGTGAACTTACATTGATTCCATGGGAAAGATATATTTTGCGTACATTAATGCACATGACAAAACAATGATTCATAATCTGTTTCACCACCAACGCCGCAATCGAGTTTACTAAAGAAGACACTTAATCAGATAGAAATAGGTATCTCTATAATACAGATATTTCATGCTTAAATTTTAATTCTTCATGTATCTAACAAATATTATTAATATTCTATCATATATTAACATACAAAAGTTGTGAGTGTTGTTACATATAATGAAAGTATGCTATATTTCCAGTCTTCTATCTGATCAAAAAAAAAAAAAAAAATTATCTCTATGTTGAAGTATTTGTATTGTCACTCAACTTGCTAAAGATGTGAGCCAGATCCGCAACGTGTCACATTAAAATGTGAGGGCACTTTCAGTAATGAAAATCCAGATTCGGTGTAGGAAACTGCTTATTGTTTCGTTCGAAAAAATGAGAGGAGATGAATTAGTAGGGAGGAAAAGTTTCTTATGACCTACATATATTTCATTTGGATACTTGGTTCACAGTCGTAAGGTCACTGCTTCAATTCATTGACCGGTTGCTACCTTGTGTCCGTGAACAAGGCACTTCGCTTCATGCTGAGCATGTCTATTCAGCTGTAGACTAGTACACGTTGGGAGCCGATACAGACTTCTCACTCTCC
>NC_142929.1:31704762-31714762 GCF_046866305.1 Octopus bimaculoides | reverse complement strand
GTAATTAAAAAAAATGTTTTCGGTTTCTTACATATAAAGTCTGTTGTTTGGTCTCCATACAAAAAAAAAAAATGAAAAGAAAAAATCGTGTATGCCTAAAAGAATTTTTTTTTTTTTTGTTATGTCAAAGTGCGCAAAGCTCTGAGCAACATGTCTGCACTCTTTGACTATAAGAGAAACAACAACAAATAAAATGTCTATGAGGACAAATAAACCAGACGAAGAAAGAAACAAACTGTCTGGGTTATGGATGTTGCATTACACACCCATACACACATGCATCAATGTGTTGATATATGTGTATGCTTTCATATGCGTATACATACATACATATAAACATAATTTACACATGTAACTAGGTATTATGTTATGTTCATGTGTTACATATGCGTGCGTATGTCCTTTTATATATTCATGAAAATGAAAGTATTTTTATTTTAAAGAATTTATTATAAAATCTTACGCAAAAAGAAAAACTACATCATACACAAAGTACCTTATTTTCTTTAAGCTGAAAGTTACTCCGAGTTTCAAGCTTTAAAACTACCCTTTAGCTCACACAAACACACACATACATAGATAAACAGATATAAATGTGTTTTCACTCTATCATTAAACACACACACGCACTTGCATACATACACAAATATATATGTGCATATATATGTATATATATATATATACACACACATATACATACATATATATGCGCACAAACACACACACATATATATGCATGCGTTCATACATATACATACAGTTAATCTGTTAGTGTTAAATTTGTCTTGTTGTTGTTGTAGTTGTTGTTGTTGCTGTTGTTATGGTTATTATTATTATTATTATTATCATCATTATTATTATTTTTATTTTTCAGTAGTTTTATTTTTATAACGTGCTTTCACTTCACTACCGAGCGCAGCTCTGTGCGCCTTGGGTATGTGCTGCGGGTTGCTGTGATGCTCTTATGGTTACTGTATTGAAAGTGTTTTGCGTAGAATGTGTGCAGTACCCAGTAGTGCAATTTTCTGTATGTTATATATATTTGTAAGTCCTGGTGTTTTTGTTATGTATTTGTCTGAATATTTTTTATTATACCTAAGGCACCTACTATGATAGGAATTGTTTCTGTTTTTAGATTCCACATTCGAGTTACCTCTATTTCCAGGTCTATTATATGAAAACTCACAGATTATTTTGCTGTGTATGATGGAAAGTGTCAGCTGTCAACAGCCAGCAGACTAAGGTGACACTTGCTTCAAGAACCTTGTGAAAAATTCTTGCAGTTCCAAACAATGCTGATTTTTGTTGGTGTTCTACCTTCACACTTGCACCGATCATTTTCAGCCTTGTTGGTAGTTGAGTGGTGATTCTTCCAAGTGCACCAATTACTATTGGCATCATGTCTCCTGTCTCATTGACCACAGTCGTCGTATTTCCCGCTTCAAATCGGCATAGTTATTTATTTTTCTTCTTTCACATTGATCTTGCTATCACCGGGGTATACTATGTCGATTATCATACGTTCTTTCTCTTTTTATTCACCACAACAATGTCCGGTTTCCGATCGATGTGTGGTCGGGTGATAGCCCTGCATCCCACAGGATTTTGACATTCTTATTTTGCTCTTCGTAGGCTGTGATTTCCATAGAGCTTCTAATGGATCATTCTTGCCACATTGTCATGGTTTTTTTTTGTATTCGGGTTGTGCCAGTTTCGGACATTCGCTAATGATGTGCCATATCCACCAGTCCTCTGTATCTGCCTTGGCGTTCACATCTTTTGCAAGCTGACCGTACATTTACTTTTCCTTCCATGTTTTTTCTATTTCTTTTTTGTTAATTTCGTTTTAATTTTTTCTTTCCTTACACAATTTTCGGTTTTGATGACGCAGGTCTTCTTCGTGTGTTTCAACAGTGGCCTCCACGGCATTATTTACATACCACGATTCGCTGCTTACCTCAGTTTCGCAACAGTCTTGTCAACAGATCTAACCTCTCCCAACCTTTCTTCTATACAAGTACAACATATCAGTGTCACTCTTCGAGTGGAAAGCTCTGTGTCTTGTCAACATTTTTCTCGTCTTGATATTCATATTCTTCACTTCTCTCTTTTGCCAGTTTGTAATTCCCGCCCCATACCGCAGTGATGCTATCGCTCACGTATTAACTGCTTGGGGAACGCAAGTGGCAGGGGAAGTAGCGAAACATCTTCATGTAATACAACACAGACATTTAAATTGATAGGGTTTTTCTGAGGATGTGGGTAATACTTATCTGCACAATCTTTTACATTTCCCTGAGACATGGTTCTCCTGGGATATTATTTAGATATTTCTGACATCCTTTTATCACACCTAGGGCTCCCACAATAATAGGAACAGTTTTGGCTTTAAGATGCCACATCTTTGTATTTTAATTTCCAGGTCCTCATATTTACTTAATTTGTCAAATTCCTTTGTATATATATTTTTATCAGTGAGAACTCTTACATCTATTAGTCTACAAGTATTTCCTTCTCTGTCTTAAATGACTATGTTTGGTCGATTACACTGGATCGTTCTGTCAGTGTTGACTGGAAAATCCCAGAGGATAATGACATTTTTACCTTCAACGGCTGGCTCAAGATGATGTTAATGCAAATAAGCAAGCGTGTTTATTTGTAATGTTTACATATTCTCCAATGTAAATACTGTCCTAACCTATCGTGGCAATTTTTGTATTCACTTGGTGTCAGTACAAATGGTCTGTTGTTTCATCAAATGTATCACAGAATCTACATTTAGGGTCAGAACCGTTTTGAAAAACGCTAGCCCGGTAGTTTTTAGTATGCAAGCTTTGATCTTGTGCCGCTAATATGAAACCTTCAGTCTCTGCTTTCAGTCCTGATCTTCTCAGCCACTGATAGGTCGTTGTTTGGTCGACATCAGCATTTCGGCTTCGAAGTATATACGGTTCATGCAGCGGCTTCTGACTCCAATGCTCCTCAGTTTGTTTCTGCCCGTTCTTTCTTGCAGTCTCTTTGATCTGTTTTGTTTGTTTGATGGCAGTGATTTCAGGTTCTTCATCTAATTTAAGGTTAATGCTGACTTCCCTTGCGAATTTGCAAGCTTCCTTGTCAATAGAATGTGATTTCTTGTTGCTTTCGTGTTTGCGTACAAGCCGCAGCACCCAGTTCTCTGTAGTAAATAAGCACTTGTTCATTGCTATTTTGGAGGTCTTATAGCATTACCTGCATCATTCCTACATCATTCCTCTACGTGCATCATTCCTCTACGTGCATCATTCCTCTACGTGCTTCATTCCTCTTCCCCTATTAATTCTAGGTAGGTACAGACGATCAACGTCTGCTTTTGGGTGATGCACGTTCTTAGATATTAGTAGATTTCTTGTCTTCCTGTCTAGGCGTTGGAGCTCTGTAAGATTCCAGTTATTGGAATACTGGAAGGTTAATGACAGGGTGTTAATGACTTAGATGTGACTTTTGGAGTTAAGTTCAGTTTTTAGTATGAGCTTTACTCTACTGTAATACTCATTTCTTATTTTTTTCCTTCATAATAGCATGTTGTATAGCATCTCCTTCGTTTATCCCCAGGTATTTATAGCTTTCTTCTTGGTCAAACTCATTGATGATAGTGTCGGTGTCTAATTTAGTGAAAGCTGTTTGTTTGAGCTTGCCTCTTACAAAAGTTGCTTTAGCACACTTATCTAGGCTAAAATCCATTACAATGTTATTGCTGAAATCTGTAACAGTTGTTAACTATCCTACTAGCTCTTCGTCATTTCTAGCAAACAGTTTCAGGTCGTCTATATAAAACAGATGATTTAGTATAATAGTATACTCTTTGAACCCATATCTCGTGTTACTCAGTTCGTTTGAGAGTGGGATCAGTGCTATGCAAAACAGTAGAGTGAGGGAGTCACCTTGAAAGATGCCTCGTTTGATGCTGATGTTGTTAGATTGGCTCATCCCATTACTATGGTGTAGGAGGAGACGTGTATTCCACTTGGCCATCCCACCTTGTAAGAATTTGGAGACGACAAAAGAGATCTTATATATCTCAAGAGCCTTGAGTAATCAATTATGTGGGACACTATCAAACGCTTTTCTGTAATCCATGCCATACTTAGTTTCTTCTTTTTGCTCCGGCAATTTTCCACAATCATTTTATTTATGAGTAATTGATCTTTGTATCCATAAGAATTACTTTTACAACCTTTTTGAGTTTTGGATTTCTTGGTATCTGGGATAAGTAGCAAGCAGTTGTTTTTCCTATCATTCCTAGGGCACCTATGACAAAAGGTATCGTTTTAGTCTTGAGGTGCCACGTTTGCCAATTTTTATTTCAAGATCTTTATACTTGTTCAGAATTTGGTAGGTCAGAATATTCTGATACAGAAACCTATAACTGACTATTATTAGACAAAATCAAACAGCTTTTAGATTAGTAAGGGTTTATGATACTATGGTGAAGCGTTTTTTGTCCACGCTTGAACGTTTGACTCTGTAACTTTAGGTGAGATAAGAAAGTTTTGGCTAACGCAGATAATTATTGTATATTGAAGAACATCAGAAGTAATTAAGCCTCCTGCATTGCTTCATTGGTTCTGTGGCAACTCTAAAATAAGGTCGCTATGAGACAGATCATTATTGATTGGCTTTAATTCTGAGGTGTTTTACTGTATAGAAAATATAGAGAAAAGCATCTCGTTTGTTTATGGTACCATAATGCTACCATTATTCTGTCGAAGATCGTATATTGCATGTCCCCATTGTTGGACCTATTGAAAACGCAGCTTTTAAATGCTGTGAGTACGAACTATAAGTAGGAAGGTTATATGACAGTGAAAGCAGTAGTATTTAGAATGTTACAAGCAACAGTAAGTAAATCATTTTTGCATAGAGCTGTAATTTGCTTTATCTCTATATGCAGTACAGCTTAACTTTTGAGATCTATCTAAGGTGAGGGATTTATCAATTTTGATATATTAGGATGATTTTATAAACAATTTCATAATTTACATTTATGTTGTGTGTTCCATGTTTATTTTTTATTTGTAAATATAAGCCACATTTATTTCTAGAAGTTAATACTTGTTAACATTCACTATTTAGATATTTTCTTTCGCATATTATATTCTAGCCTTGGAATTAAATCGAAATATTTTCATTAACTGTAGATTTAAAGTATTTTGTATCACATGGAGTATTGTGTTTACCTATGATTAAAGGAAAAGAGAAATAGAATTTCATTTCCCAAACCAAGAAAATAGGTTAAAACTCATCCCATGAAAATATACAATAATTACATTCTTACATCAATTTTTATTTAGTTTTCTGCACAAATCTTCCGGTTATTTACGGTTGGTATTCTACATTACTAGTTCAATAGATTATAAACGAAAGCACAGAATCTAAACAGTAAAAACGTACGTAATCTTTATCCGTAATTTTACCCCCCACTTCAAAAGAGCTAATTTCTGACAATTTAGTTATAAATTTATCATTAATACAATCGTTAATTACTATCTCTCAAGTATCGCATTTAATACTTCTGAATATCTATCTCTTGGCCATTGTTGTTTCTGCCTTCTTAGTATTTGAATGTTGCTTAGACTAATTTGAATAAAATTCAGATACCATTAGAGGACAAATCTACTCTGCACTCTGCCAGAACTGTCCCGGTAGGAACGAGACATTTTGGATCAATGGAGATAAACATACAATGAAGATAAATATACATACATCATTGATAAATTAAAATAAATCAAACCTTTTCCATTGGGACATCGGCTCACGAACTATAGTTGGTAAATTCTTTGACAAACGACTACCACTATTATCTGTTCTGAAGAGTTTCACAAAGAGATTTATAGATTAGCTACCCATTTGCTATTTTACGTTATAAACATACGTGTTTACCCACACCGAAGTTTACCCTAAATAATTTACTTGTCCGATGCTATTGACCGGGTAACAGTAAATATATACAAAATGATTTAGTTTCCACTTTTGCACTAAATGTTTTCCTCTAAGAGTATTATTTATCTCGTCTAGAATTTATGCGATCTCACTGTTCGTGCAGTGATTTGTTGTACGTAATGCCAGCGCTACAGCTCGTAACTGTCATCTTTGCACTATTGCCTTGTAATTTGCAGCTATGCATCACAGCTGAACAGAACAGCTGAAGTAACCAGCGACCGTACCAATCACGTCTTTGTATTAAGGGATGCACAGTTAACACGTGACACGCTGTTCTGGTCGCTCATTGATGAGTGATCCAAACTCAATCTGCTGCAGATCTTCTGGCATTGTAACAATTACTGTAGATATAAGGACTAAGGATCACATCTTTCAGCGGACCATCGAGCCGAAGCATTGCACATTCTTTTGATCATACAACCATTAACTTGATCTTGTTGATATTAGTTGTACACCGAGTATTGCGCGGAACAATTTTACGCGGAATCCTTGCACTCCTTACAGCCAGTTGTGAACATACTGGTATAATCGATGGACTGCAACTTTCTAATGCATGCAATTAGTAGATATGCTACAAATAAATAAATAAAAAAATGTCCTAAATCTTCATGTCTGAAGAAGGAAGGAAATAGGCGATTTATTTTATGATATTGAAAATTGAACATCGGTATAATGAGTTTCTTTCAACAATCTTTAGGTTACTTAATGCGATCTGCTGATTATCGGTTGCTTAAACAGATTCGCTTTCCAACTCTCGTATGAAATAAATTTTGTTGGCTACATTAGGATTAATTCAATCAATTATATCAATATTCTTGTCTACTCTAAGCACAAGGCTAGAAATTTCTTGGGAGGGGACCGGTCAATTAGATTGACATCATTACACAACTGGTACTTAATTTATCGACCCCGAAAGGATGAAAGGTAAAGTCGACCTCGGCGAAATTTGAACTCAGAGCATAAAGACAGACGAAATAACGCTAGGTGTTTCGCTCGGCGTGCAAACATTTCTTATTTCTTTATTGCCCACAAGGGCTAAACATAGAGGGGACAAACATAGACAGACAAAGGAATTAAGTCGATTATATCGACCCCACAGCGTAACTGGTACTTAATTTATCGACCCCGAAAGGATGAAAGGCAAAGTCGACCTCGGCGGAATTTGAACTCAGAACGTAACGGCAGACGAAATACCGCTAAGCATTTCGCCTGACGCGTTAACGTTTCTGCCAGCTCGCCGCCTTTCAATTATTAGAACAAAATTACAAGAGAATTAGTCATGTACTTCTTCTTAGTACATGACTAAGTCCTTACTACAACAGGCAAAGAGTTATTTTTTAAATAAATAAATATTTTAAACTGTCTCTTTCGGAATATGAAATTAAAGAAAAAATTTAAAAAAAGGTATATGTAATATAATTATAAAGAAAATTTAGTCTCATGAATAAAAGTTGACATTAAATGCCAAATCCCAAACATTTGTGAACACACTTTTATCACTTTCTTTTTTATACATTATCCAAATGCTTCTAAATGCAACCTTTTCTTTTACTTCACCCATTATTTCAGAATATGATATCCTGGATGCAAGTGTTCAAACATGATACGCTTTTTAAAAATTTTATACGCAATCGTATTTAGAATTGAGAATCCTAGGACACATGCTTTCCAAAAAGCGTAGGAGTGGCTGTGTGGTAAGTAACTTGCTTACCAACCATATGGTTCCGGGTTCAGTCCCACTGCGTGGCACCTTGGGCAAGTGTCTTCTACTATAGCCTCGGGCCGACCAAAGCCGTGTGAGTGGATTTAGTAGACGGAAACTGAATGAAGCCCGTCGTATATATGTATATATATGTATATGTATGTGTGTGTGTATATGTTTGTGTGTCTGTGTTTGTCCCACCAACATCGCTTGACAACCGATGCTGGTGTGTTTACGCCCCCGTAACTTAGCGGCTCGGCAAAAGAGACCGATAGAATAAGTACTAGGCTTCCAAAGAATAAGTCATGGGGTCGATTTGCTCGACTAAAAGGCGGTGCTCCAGCATGGCCACAGTCAAATGACTGAAACAAGTAAAAGCGTAAAAGAGTATTCAAATAACGAAGTTTATCTCGAGTGTATTCTCTTTATATTGTTTCATTTTTCAACAATTTTCTGCTTCCGTGCTCTCAAATCAAACTATCATGTTATGCTACGTTTCTCATACGTATAATACTTTGATTTTGATTTCCGTTAATTTCTACTTTTATAAATTTAAAGCTAAGTTTTATGAATTAGCTATAATGAAACAGTTCATGCTAGTCTCCACATATATATTATCTGACAATAGTACTCTACTACATTGACAAGAACTCATCCACAGTTCTATATGTTTATTGATACCAAAAATAATAAAAGCGTTAGAAGTAGTAATGTGCTTAACTAATTGTCTTCAGGTTAATTCCTGTCTATAAATCCTACGATATTTCACAAGGACTTACTTCCATCGATATGCTATAAAATAAATATTTGAAATACCATGGGTTAGATTCAGATGATTGCATCTATCTCATAAATATTGTAATCGTGCAAAACAAAAGCTTTATACCGACCATCGATATCAGCATAGTTTCCTTTTTATCTTTATCCTCACCACCATCATCCTCATCCTCATTATAATTATTGCCATCATCGTAATCATTGAGGCCGTCGTCGTTTTCCTTATGACGGTGTCCTTCTCATTATCCTCTCCGCCCTTCTCTTTCTACTGCCTTCTCTCATGTTGCCACGGATATCATATTACTGTCAATAATTTGTTATCTCCAGGCTTTTCTTTCTTTAGCTAATTTTCTGAACTTCTGAGGTCATTAGATATTTTTACATGGCTTCTAATATTCAATAAACATAAAGGGTTTCTGTCCTTTCCTAGCAGTAGTTACACTTTAGGCTTTGTAAATTGACAAGATAAAGATAAAAGACTGCTCTCGTGAAATAGCACGACGAAGTATGATGTTGCAAATGTTTCAATCAACTGCATGGACGACTTCACGAGGAGCCTCAACTAGCTTCAAATAATGAGTATATATCTCTCATCTTAATAAAATAACATCTTGACAAGAAGGATATAATATTATTATAAAAGTAGATGCAATTATGCTTGAAAACAGGATCGATGATAACAGCTTGAATGCTTTTTACTTTTTAAAAGAAAAACAAAATTGCGTTAATATTTCAAACAAATCTCCATCAGAAGTTTTATTACATCTTTCTAAAAAAGGTTATCAAACGAGAACACTAAAAACAGTAGAAAGTAGTTTAATTGCATATAACCATGACACAACTTTTCACATCCCCGCAGTATAATTCGGTGGAGAGGTTAACAAAGATGCATAATTGATGTTATTTAAATACTGAAGAATCACAACTTTTTTCAAGTCACTATCATTTCTCAAATATTTCTTGTTCTACCTGGACGATAGGATCTTCAAATAACTTTTTCGCGCGTTTATATGTTCATACTGACAATTTATCTCTTTAAATATTTAACAGCTTTATAATATATTTTCTAATATCATCTTCTTACCTGCTTCCATACTGAAAAGCAAAGCGAGTAAAATACCTTCTGCAAGGGATCGGTAAAATATTAAACGAATTTCAGTAAATGCCACTACATACTAGTGCTTATGCATTTTGCAGCTATTAGATTATGGTTGTATATTCATAATATCTTTGCTTCCGGCTTGCAACAATTTTTATCAACTGCCCTAACCACTGCCACTGGCTACCTATTTTTACATTGTTACGCATAATTTTGTCTCCCTTATCTCTCTAGCATACTCTCTTACATATATTCTCATATTACAGAAACACACACACGTGTGTGTGCTTGTGTGTGAGAGTGTTTAGATGTACATATATATATATATATATATATATATATATATATATATATATATATATATATATATATATATATATATATATATATATATATATATGTATGTATGTATACATACGTATATATATATATATATATATATA
>NC_142929.1:31654762-31699762 GCF_046866305.1 Octopus bimaculoides | reverse complement strand
ATGGGTTTTGAGATATAAATTTGCTAATTTTCCAAAATTTAAAACCTTGTGCATGAGGGAGCCCACCGGATCTGAAGTGCACCGGCCGCCCAATAGTTTAAATCTGGTCCTAGCCTAAACGTTTACTTAAGGTTAAAAAGGGAGTATTTAAGAAACATATCAACTAGTCACTATTCATATGTTCATATATATATATATTACAATATTTAGAGGCACATTATACCTTTCAGACAGTGTTTGAACTTGAGTCTCTTAGAACGATATTGTAGAAAAGCCATCACATCTTCTTTTTAAAGTAATAATTTCCACTTGATTGATGAAATGTGAAGAGAAATTTCATTTCCAATATATTCTTCCTACTCCGTCAGAAAGAAAAGTCTTTTATTTTAACTTATTAGACCTAACTACATTTAAATTAAGTATTTAGGCTATTTGTAGTGTTATTAAAAGTGATATGGCACAAATTAATTCAGCTACTACGTTTTCACTGCTAATAAAATCGTAATTACATTTAGGAGATCAAATAATTCTCATAAATTACGAATATACTCTAACCAAATAGACATGGTTCTTTGAAGCAGAAATAATTCATCGCTATTTCTCTGAGTAGAAATTATTGGGCCTGTAATTATTTTATATTATCATAGTTTGATTGAGAGTATAGTTTGGTACATAGGACAGAGTATTGGCTTTGCTAGAATAACTATGTGTATATAGTTTCCATTTCAATGTATCTAAACTGAGGAAGATTCAAAATAAAGCACACTGTATAATGAAGGATAATTGATGTATTGATAGTGTTTTAGCAAAAGTGAAGTTTGAATAGAGTAAGGAAGCTCATATCAACAGGGTAACGTATAATGATAACAATGAAATAGCTTCGAGATGAGTCATTGGAGACTGATGGTTCAATCACAGAGATATCTTCATTTCTAATATAATGTAGAAATACGTGTTTTTGCTTCTTTCAGGAAGACTATTAGACATATTTAGAAAGTACTCTTACAGACTTGTGATAATGAATCCACCAGTTATTACTTTCAAACACACACACACACTCACACACACACACACACACACACACACACACACACACACACACACACACACACACACACACACACACACACACACACACACACACACACACACACACACACCCCATTTCATATAATTTGCGTTGAAAATAAAAAGGTGTAATTTCTTTTAATTATATTAGAAGAAAATACATATACACACATCCGATTACATCTTTGAAGAAGAAAAAGTAAGCTCAGTAAAATAAAACCGATAAACTGTTTAATTGAGAAAACGAGGCCATAAAATGGATTGGTATTAGTAATAATTATAGAAGACTTAGATTAGTCTAATGAGAAAACAAGATAATAAAATGGACAGGAAGAATTGACAGCTTAAGAAGCTTTCCATAACATTAATGAGGAAACCAGGTAACAAGTCTTCATTTCATAGTTTAAGGAAGTGATTAATCTTGAAATTTATACATCTTCCTTTTACAAACATTTCAAATTCAAGTGGAATATTTCCCACAATCAGATATTAACTTGTCCGAGTTTTCTCTCTTGTCTTCATTCACTGTTATCGATTCTTCTCATTTATCAATTAATCAAGCATTCTAAAATCTTGACTGGTTTATAGATTTCTTATAACATTTTGAAACTTTGCTTGGTATATAGATTTAGTGACGTGTCTTCAATTATCTTCCTTAATCGATAAAATTTGATCACATTGTGATCTAAAACGTCATAAATTATGGAAAGATTCCGATATTTTGTGCAGCTTTTTTTGGGGGGTAAAAATATGCTTTTTCCTAATGTTTCTATTCCTTTTCTTTGTTTTGTTTTTGTTATTGAACACGTACTGCAGCACAAGAGTACTACAAATTTCTGCGTTAATATATTAGTCATATATATACATATAAATACACACACACACACACACACACACGCACATGCACACACACACATATATATATATATATATATATATATATATATATATATATATATATATATATATATATATATATATACCTGTGAGTGTGTGTGTGTGTGTGTGTGTGTGTGTGTGTATGTGTGTGTGTGTGTGTATTCATACATGCCTTTTGTGTACATGAGAGTGAGAAAGCGTGGAAGCAAAGTGGATTGACATTTTGAGTCGAGCCCACTATTAGATGTTTCATTTAATTTTTGTGGAATATTTTTGTTTCTCAATAATTTTCTTTTAACAGGCTGATTCAGACACATTATTATAAGTGTCTGAATCTTTGGAAATCTTACCTATGACAAATTCATGCTCAAGCCAGGGAAATATTTATATAGTGGAAGTAAGTATAAATTTTTTTTTTTAGAGTTAATTGTAATGTTATTTTTAGCGTACTGACAGAATCACTAGCACATCGAAAATATGTTTGGCAGTATTTTGTCCGGTTTTAAGGCGACAAGCTGGCAGAAACGTTAGCACGCCGGGCGAAACGCTTAGCGGTATTTCGTCTGCCGTTACGTTCTGAATTCAAATTCCGCCGAGGTCCACTTTGCTTTACATCCTTTAGGGGTCGTTAAATTAAGTACCAGTTACGTACTGCGGGCGATGTAATTGACTTAATTCCTTTGTCTGTCCTTGTTTGCCCCGTCTATGTTTAGCCCTTTGTGGGCAATAAAGAAATAAGAAACGTTAGAATTCATGGCGAAATGCTTAACAGTATTTCGTCTGTCTTTATGTTCTGAGTTCAAATTCCATCGCGATCGACTTTGCCTTTCATCCTCTCGGCGTCAATAAATTAAGTACCAGTTGCGTACTGGAGTCGACTTAATCGACTGGCGTCCCTCCCCAAGACTTTCGGGCCTTGTGCCTTGAGTAGAAAAGAATATTTGTCCGGCTTCGTGTTACGAGTTCAAATTTCGCTAAAGTCGTCTTTACCTTTCATCCTTTCAGGGTAAATGAAATAAGTGACTCGATTATCCCTTCCCAAAAAGTTTCAGACCTTGTGCCTGTAGTCGATAAAATTATGTTCATTTCACCCAAGGATGCTGTTGTAGGAGAAATTATGTAACAGGGTAAAGAACAAAACACACGTGATATTGCTGGCATGTATTTTGTCAAGCTCAGCGTAGTGAAAAGTCTGTTTATTTCTAATAATGTTTGAACTTGAATTGCATTGAACATGTAGTTCGTCTTTCTTTATTTTGAGTATGTTCATGCTATTAATATTATAGGCAAGTCGCTTTTAGATATTCAATTTAAAGATTAATACGAAGCAAGCGTACATTTGCAAAATCTTTCTTAAAAACGCTCCTTACTTACATTAACAAATATTTCAATACCTCTCTATATTATTTCCTCTATTTAATATTGACTTGTTTAGATTTTGTAACGTAGTTATTTACGTTATATGTCTGCAATACGCTAACAGACATTCGTAAAGCTTCTTGGTATTTTTTGATGTTGTTGTATCGTAAATTCCCATTAAAGTTTGAAGTATAAGTTTACGGTCACCTATTTTCTAACTTGACGCTGATGTAATCTTTGTTGTTCTTGCGATTTTATTCCCCTGTAAAATTTGAGCTGACATAATGAAAGATAATTCCATGCATGCCCCTTACATATCTACTTTCCTTTTCTCAGACAATTTGGCTGCTGTCTCTATCAGGTCGAGCAACCACGGGAAGTTACCCTCGTAAGCTACATTTGTTTCATGTTCAAATGGCTGGAGTTGATTTTGAATACCTGACACATTCGTTATGTGTCAGACACTTTCTGTGTAACAAAAAGCGATAATGACTGTTTAGACAATTGATGAAATCAAATATTTTCAAATTGAATATAGAAATCGTCTGTTTACAAAGCGAAGGATTTAATCAAATACTGAACTCATATACTGATATAACAAATATTACTACTATAAGCGGAATTGCTATTTGTATACATCTAGTATATATTGATATACTTCTGCATGCGTCAAGCATATCCATATCAAATGTTAGCACTATTAACTGAAATATGAGTGTTGATATTAAATGAGGGCATAGTTTTACTTTGCCGTGATATATGGATCCATGCACACATATACCTATAAATACATATATATATATATATATATATATATATATATATATATATATATATATGCATATGCATATATATGACACATATATGTATATATGATATGCATATATTTATATATATATATATATATATATATATATATATATATATATATATATATATATATATATATCCTTATCTATATATATCCGTATCTATATATATATATGGTATGTACATATGTGCGTATATATATATATATATATATATATATATATACATACACACATTCATGCATGCACAATCACTAACATATACACGCATCCATATGCAGATATTGCGTGAGAAAGAGGTAATTTTAGCTGACATTATAGTCTAGGTTGGACAAACTCGTAATAAATTAAAGTGGAGAGACGCTACACTTGCAATATCTGTAACAAAACAAAAGAATAAATAAAATAAATAAAATGAAAAAAAAACAGAAAAGGAAAATTAGTTCAGGGAATGTTATACATAGTTCCAAACCAAAGAAGAAAATAAAAATAGAGAAAAAGATGTTTAGTAAAAATACAGTAGGAGTATTGTACAGATTTAACACAAGTATGGACCGAGATACGGTTACATACGTCGAAGTTATTAGAATACTGGATAATGAGATGTTGCATCAGGAATTGAATCGGATTATTGGTGCTGTGTTTTCACAGTGTAGCGTCATATTCAGGATAAGATTTGCCAAAATTACTAACATTCAAAAAACCACTGCATTTCATGGTGAGAAAATGTGCTGGAATACATATATCAAACATATGAACTACATCCATATTTCATACATATTTAACCTAGTTGTTACAGTATACTATTTTCACATTCCCTTACAGTATTGACCAGCTCTCCATTATTTATAGCACAAGAATATTTATCAAGCCAAAGGCCACGAAATGGTAGAGTCCTTAAAACATTTGGTAAACTATTAGTTTTGTGCTTTTTACGTAATGAGTTCAAATTCTGAAGAGGTTTGTTTGAACTTGTCTTTCGCATTTTCGCAGTCAGTAAGTGTAGTAACATTACTAAACAGTACCATTCCATTTCATTGCATTATGACATATAAGTTCATTATTTTGCCTCTGGCTCAGTTGAATATTCTATAAAAGAAACTTGATGACCAGTTTAGAGCCTATACCTCTCCTAGTGAAGATAGAAAAGATCGAAACGGCTGATATCAGACTTCGAGCAAATATTACATCTTCGTATACTTATTAAGCACTTTATGAAAAGACTCTTTTACAAGATTGTAACCGCGAAACATATACAGTACTTAATAATTAAACTATTGAATAAATAAGTATTATTTCTAGACACTGTAACGTCTTGTTCTTATTATTTGGTAGAAATATGTAACTATAGTAGTTATGGAAATATGTGCGTGTTTATGCGTTTGGTAAGTATTCACATATTTGTGAAAGTGAATGCATAATTTATCTACCTAAGTTGATATGTTTCTATGTGCTTTATATTGGTATGTATGCACAGATGCATATACACATATTTACATACTATAGAAGCACTGTATTGATAAACAGCACTTCTATAAACGTGCTTTCAATCTTAAAAATATTTCTTAATTCATTCTCGGCCATGCTGGAGCACCGCTTTTAGTCGAGAAAATCGACCCCAAGACTTATTCTTTGTAAGCCTAGTACTTATTCTATCGGACTCTTTTGCCGAACCGCCCGCTAAGTTACGGGGACGTAAACACACCAGCATCGGTTGTGAAGTGATGTTGGGGCGGGGGGGGGCAAACACAGACACACAAGCACACACATATACATATATATGACGGGCTTCTTTTCATTTTCCGTCTACCAAATCCACTTACAAAGCTTTGGTCGGCCCGAGGCTATAGTAGAAGATACTTACCCAAGGTGCCACGCAGTAGGACTGAACCGGGACCATGCGGTTGGTAAGCAAGCTACTTACCACACAGCCACTGCTGCGCCCATTCGTTTCAGATTTGAAACATAAACGTAACTGCATCATATTCATGTATTTTAAGCATATTATTGAGTTTTGATGCATTTGGCCTTATTTAAACATTATTTCAAACGCAAAGGACACACTGATAGACACATGCTATTTTTCAAAAAGTTTATTTTGATGGTGAAATATCTTTCCGCCATTTCTTTTGTTGTCATGCTTGTTTCTCTCTTCTTGAGTTATTTTTTGACATAACTCAGCATGATAGCCACCACTCCGATCAACTCCCTACTCCTCCTTATCGTAATCATCATCACCACCACCATCGCCGCCGCCGCAAAAACCACCACCGCCACCACCACCAACACCACCACCACCACCACCAACAACAACAACAACAATTACAACAGCACCAACATGAGTACCATTTCCACCACTATCACTATTTTACGTGCTACTGAAATCAACGAAGTACACGTATACTAATTCACGAATTATAAAAATGCTGCTGTGAATAATGATAATAATGATAATGAAATTTATCACGATGACTATGGTGATGTTTTGGTGGTGGTGGTGGTGGTGGTGGTGGTGTTATTGTTGTTGTTGTTATTGGTGGTGGTGGTGCTGATAGTAATGGAAGCAGTGATGATGATTTTGAGGATAACAACAACAACAACATCATCATCATCATCATCATCATCATAAGAGCAACGATAGTTCTATCTGACAAAAACACTAGAGACAAACTTAATATACTGTGTTTCAATAGATTTTAAAATAACTTTTATAACTTTATTTTCTTCCAATCTTCTGTCCAATTTAACGAAAGCTACATCAACAGTAGTAGAAAAAATAACAAATACATGATTAAAATATGCGATATTTGTAGCCACAACATAAAGCGTACATTATTAGTTATAAGAGTAACCTCAAGAAAATGAAACTCGGTTATAAAAATACCAACATGAACAAGCTCAAAAATGGACACCGACAATAACTTCCAACAGCTGTTGTATTTCCACAATGGCAATCAAAATATTGCTAGCATCGACAACAAGATTATTACCAGTAACGTTACTGCATTAACTGTATTAACATAAACAACATCTATAATATTATCAAAAGTAGCGTTGCGAACAACACCATAACAACTTGTGGATCGTGAGTCTATTTGTAGTTGATTGATCTAATAGAAATGCCAGCTGAATCTCTCTCTTCTTCAAGTCCCACCTTAAAGCCACTAAAAACTTAAATGACGTATAAATATTTTGCTCGAAACAAATAAAGACATGTTGGTTAAGATTAGGTACGTAACTGCAACCATGTTCAAGTTTACGAAGGCGTTATGAAACCCCAGTAAAATCAAGGAAATTTACAAAAGATTACGATAGCAATGTCAATCGAAAATCAAACACCGAAGGAGCCTCTACATTGTGGCCGCGCTTGTTAGAGGCAGCAGCCACATCATTCTCAAATCATCCCATCGTTGTAAATCGATGAACGATAATTTATATTACGTGGTCCTTGATAACTCTCAAAACAAATGGTTATGCCTAAATAACTTTCAATCAGATATTTGATCAATTAGCGCTGAGCTGGTATTACAAAGAAACTACATTCGCAAACAACAATAACAACAAGATCATGAATATTGATGGTCTGGTATAGTCGATTAAAAGGAGGTTCATTATTACAATGTTACTAAATTTATTGTCTCATAAAAAGATAATATCGAAATTGACCAGAGTTGAAAGCGAACTCAGACGATAAAAGTACGGAGTTTAATGTCACACTCCGTTTTATCGCAAGCTGTTTTGAATTTTGCCTCCCTCCAACTGCTCTGGGAAAGGGGCTCAATAATATTGCAATAATAACTAATGTATAATATTGAAATCAACAAAGTATCAACTAAAGCATTAAAAACAGATTCCACCAAGAAAATGCAAAACAGTTGACCAGCGAAATGTATTCCCAACAAACGAACTAACGCGAAAGTCTCTAAGTTACTTCACAACTGGCAAGAAAAAAAAAGCATGTAATTTCTACTCAACGTCTAAACCTGTCATTTTAAAAAAGGAAGGATATATTACTCACAGCAGAAAAGCTTCTGAACATAGGTCAGGTCAAGGTCAAGAAGGGCTGGTAGAAGTTATGCATCACCAAATTCAAAATGCTTGTATATAATAGGTGCATGTGTGATTCTGAAGTTAGCTATGTTAACAAGTGATTCTGTGTTGAGCGACAATGTAAAGCAATTAGGTGTATTGGGATACAGAAACTCGCAATAATTTTACCGTATATACATGCATGTATATATAATCATGTATGTATAATCATGTATATACATGTGTGCTTGTATATATGAGCAGTATGTATATGTGAATGATGTACGTTTTTCTATGTCTTTGTGCGTTTGTGTACGTTAAAACTTTCAAAACTGGCGTCGTGTCTTCACACGTGACTTAGTGTTATATGTGCAAAAGTCAATATGATTGAATAAAAGAAATCCTTGAATGCTTCGTCTCAGCATGACTGAAGTCCAATGTTTACAAAAAATTAAAAAATAAACAAATTCGAAACAGAAATCATCACCATCTTCACATCTAAACTCGTACACTATGGAAATATATTCAATCTCATGAGAAATTATTTATGAACGTGTAAGGAATCATCTAGGTAAACATCTTCATTTGTCCAATGCATCAATGAAGTCTCCGTCAACGAATTCTAGTTATTTTCATTCAGTAATAACATGTTTTATGTTCTGTATGTAATGAGATGAAGCTCGAAAATAAAGTACAATCGGATTGGTCAGAATCCTGGCTCTGGTTAGTTTAAATAAGGTGAATTGATGCTATGTTGAGTACTATGTGCATATACTCAATGCCGGGTTGATCGTTTTGACTGCCTTAAGTCTTATCTTTGAGCAGGAGATTTCTGAGATTCTCAATAGAAATCATAGTTCTTGTCATCATCATCATCATCATCATCATCATCATCATCATCATCATCATCATCATCACCATCATTGTCATCATCGTCATCATCGTCATCTTCGTCGTCGTCGTCATTATCGTTGTCATCAACATCATTATCCTCATCATCATTATCATCTTCATCATTATCATCTTCATCCTCCTCCTCCTCCACATCATCATCATCATTACCGTTCTTATTGTCGTTGTTGTCCTCATCATCACAACTCAAAAATAAAATACAAAAATAACAAATAAACTCATATACTCCGTTGTTTATTATTATCTCTGTTACTCACATGTTGCTACTTATCCATATGCACTTCATTCATGTTCTTGTTGATGCTTATGACGATAGTTTCTTCTTATGGATTAATCTTTCAAATATTCTCGACCAGATTGACTTAACTTTCTATCCTTCCGGAGTCGATAAAAGAAAGAATATACTGAGTCAATATAATCGACATACGCCCCCATCAAATATATATGTAAAAACGTGTGTGTGTGTATACACACATACAAACATATATATATATATAGTTAAAAAAAACAATAACAAAAAAACAAAAAAACAACAAGGTGAGGACGTGATATGGATAGTATTACTGGACGCTCAGGAAAGGAAAGAGAGAGTGTATGACGTTTCGGGCGTAGCCCTTATATATATATACATATGTGTGTGTGTGTGTGTGTGTGTGTGTGTGTGTGTGTGTGTATGTGTGTGTGTGTGTGTGTGTGTGTGTGTATGTGTGTGTGTGTGTGTGTGTGTGTGTGTGTGTGTGTGTGTGTGTACACATATACACACATATATATATATACACCCAGAACCACGCTAATTCCTTAGGAGTGAAATTTAGGATTCCTCGGTATTCTGCCAATCAATTTTGAATAAACTTTTACCAGTTGGTTTGCACACTATGACAACACCATTGTTATGTTTTCGTTATTCTGTGTGATGCCCTTCCTTTTTTATTTCAGATTCTTCAGGTTTTGGCGCAACAACGCTAATAGCGTCTCTCCTCTCTAAGAACAATGAGACGTGAAAACGTTCTTAATGATGAAGAAAGTATGTCATCATAAAGGAACGTGCTGAAGGCACTGCTCTTCATGTCACTGCGGAGAAGTTAGGCCGTCATGTGGACACGGTTTGACTATTCCTTAAGGACCCTTCGCCAAGGAAGAGACGATCCGATTGTGAGACCTCCAAGAATGTGACAGTTTGGGATTTAAGGAATATTGGTTGCAAGTTACGTACCGAAAACCACCAGAAATTGCATTCACGAGACCATGGATTCCGTTCAAGAACCCTAAAACTGCCTCCTTTAATGCCTCATCACAGAAGTTAGATAAATATATATATAAACATACCTACACACACAAACACACAAGCACGCTAACACGCAAACGCACACATCCATATAGGTATAGGTGCAAGCGTGGCTACGTGGTAACAAGTTTGCTTCCCAACCATATGGATCGGGTTTCAGTCTCATTGTGTGAAATTTGGGTAAATGTGTCTTGTTATACTCTCGGGTTGCCCAAAGCCTTCTCAGTGGATTTGGTAGACGGAAGCTAAAAGAAGCCCGTCGTATATATGTATGTGTATATGTATATGTATATGTATATGTATATTATATATATATATATATATATATATATATATATATATATATATATATATATATATATATATATATATATATATATATATATATATATATATACTGTTGTGTCCGGGGAGAGTCATTTTCTTTTCGTGCCTTAAAATTTAACACACTCACCGTTAAAATTTCCACTTATTATTTTTGTTATTTTCCTAAAATTTTCGTTGCGTCTTGCAACCTTTTCAATAGTCTTGACTCTGACTCTCAAGAGTCAAGACAGTACACTTAACGTCTGGCTGTACAACCTTTTTGTTTGGTTATTTCACCGTTTCGTTTTCCTGTCTTGTTTTCCGTCCGCCACTACCCTCCACGAAAACAATTTAATTTGTGTTCGTAGGAAGAACCATTTCAACGATGCGTACTGCTTTAATTCTTCGAAACGCCGGTGTTTTAATGGCGGCAGCTGATGAAGATGTTTCTATGTGGCCTGCTTGTTTGTTGTACCTTGTTTATCATTTTGTTCACGCTCTTTTGCCACGTCATGTACCCAGTTATGTATCTATATGTACATGTAGGTGAAGGTATGTACATACATGTACATATATATGCATATACTCATATATTGTATATATATATATATATATATATATATATATATATATATATATATATATATATATATATATATATATATAACGTGAAGTATATTTGCTACTTAAATGCGGCTAAACCCTAAGGGTGAATGTTACTGTTGCTTTTAGCCCCAGGAGAACATCTCCTCCAGCTGGCTATTGACACACCTCTGTGCCCTGTCGGTATTTGCAAAGGGAACTCATCTTTCCCATCTTGATCTTATGTGATACGCATGGACTCGATTTTCTGGGTATTTACCCTTCGTCAGCGTACGACAATCACCGATCTTCGATGCGAAGGGGTCCCAATGCAAATACATATATACTTTTTCCAGTGACGAAAATTCACTGACCTCGAAAAAGTGTATAAACCATAACTGCACGACAAGGGTAAATATCGCATGATTTATTAATCTAGATGTATACATCTATTCTATCCATATTCTATATTTAACATTTGGTGGTATAATTTCTGGGAGTTTTCGGTGTCCTCACTAGCAGTCGTCATGTTTTAGATGTTAAAAACGATGAGGCTTTAAACCTTCTCAGGCTATCCATTTCTCTACAAAGAGAAAACCCAGACAGTCAAGCAGAAAGAAAGACGGAGAATAGTAAAATAGACTCCAGCACGTGGCTGCTACATAATTTACCTGCCCCGAAAATCTGTAAAACAAGTTTGACTTCAGTAGTAAATGTACTCAGAATGCAGGGACCCGGAGGGAACATTACAAGGCAATCTGCCGTTTTAATGTCTCTGCCAAATCGTCGACTTGACTCAACATTTGTATATGCATAAGAACCTTTCCCAAGAAAGACTTTTAAAAGATATTAAGTTAAAATGGGGGGGGGGGGAGCATGATACTCATGTTTCTAAATAGCTATAAGATTTTTATAGTTCGGGCAAGGTTATTTTCTAAAGAAATGCGTTGTAGCAGTATTGGTAGTAGTAGTAGTAGTTACTAATTTATTGGAAGTCATTTACAAGTTCAGCACACTAATCATAATTTGAATAGGCTTAATATGTAATTGCGTTTCATATTATGAAGTGTTTCAATGTTGTTGCTGTTACGTGTGTTATTGTTGTTGAGTTTTGTGCCCAAGTATCTTCTACTGCAGTAAAGGTTGCAGTAGAAGATACTTGCCAAGTGTGCCTGAAACTTAAACCATGTGGTTGAGAAGCAACCTTCCTACACACAGTCACGCCTGCGCCTACATGTCATGATTTTTTCGTAAGTCGCTCTTTCAATGAGAATTTTCTATTATCCTGTCGTCTGGCATTTGTTGGTCGAATGTTTTTTTTAAAGCAAAGTTAGCAATGATCGTACACATCAAAAATCCATGACATTCTCACCGATCCTATCTCGACGTTATGTGTATCTAGGATACAATTTTATATCTCGTCCTTCTGACTTTAATTTGGTAATGTGTTATTGGTAGGAGATATGTCTGCTACCCGTAGCAGATCAAAGAGTTAATTAAAATCTCCTCTGTAGGTTCACGCTGTGTTTGGTTCTGCGAGGTACAGCCTGTCTATCTAAGTGTATTATATACTCTTTGTAATCCAACGTCTTTTATTACGTCTAGATAGTTTGAAGAGATTGCTGCAGATACTTCAAAGAATATTTGATTAGTTCGATTTAGCTTTCATTACTCAGAATTTATTATTCATTGCTAACACAATGTTTGGACATATAGTAGCAATTGATATTAAAGTTATTTCTATGTATATGGTAGATATTGTGCTTATCATTCGAATCAAAGTTTCAATAACGTTATCATGGTTAAGCCATGTTTTCCCAACCAGTGATCATAACTAGTTTAAAGTTACTCATTTTAAAATAAGATCATATATAAACTAGAAATAACAGCTAAAAAAATTCAAAATATAATTATGCCAATGTTTCAGATGTTAAAATATATTCATCATCATGAAAACAACTGAAATATCGGTATGCTATTTATACAGACCATTGGATATGGCTGTTCAGTTCTTTTTCTGTTGTTGAAACATACTTTGATCATACCTTCACTGTCTAAGTAACGCAGGGTATTTCTTTTTATTGAGGTGTCTTTGCGTACTGGAATAATACAAGAGGTGCGTACACGCTATTACAAGGCAAAATTCTATGTATTAATTGATTTATTATTGAGAGTGACAAAAATAAAAAAAAAACTGTGAATTTTGTTTAGTGGTATTAATACGGCTGTTTATAATTGTAATTGCAGTCTGGTCCATACATTAATTCTGTGTAATGTAAATAGCATTTGTATATTGTATGCAATGCTTACAATAGCAATATCTCGTGTGTCCATGGTTTGAGCGCCTGTGCACATTAATTTGAATATTCGTTCTGTAGTAAACAAAATTTATTCTATATATCATCGCAATATTTTCTCAGTTACCCTTTCCGTAATCGTGTTTCAAATAGATAACTGTTCTATTTAAATTATCATGCATTATATTTATCATATACACCCAGGTTTAACAACATTTCTGTATATTTTCATTTTCAAACGTTGGAATATATGCAAGTTTCATTTGCAATGCTTCTATTGTAAAAACAGGTAAAAATGATGATGTCGTATGATATATATTTAGTATAGATTTTAATAATATACTACAAAAATAATTTCAGTATTTCCGGTACTATAAATCACAGACGCCATCAAACAATACATATATATTTCAAACTTAAACAATACTAGTCATGCATCTTATTCTGTTGACGAAGCAGAAAGCTTTATAGTTTGAGTTATTTTGGCTCCATATGTATCATGAGCAAACTATAATAATGACAAGATGCAGTTGCCAATTATTTCAGGACTGAAATGTTCGTAAGATAATGACATCACTGTCAGCGTATTTGAATTCTAATTCTTGCGATAAACCTAACAATTTTAGATGGTTTCATATTCCCTTACGTTTACAATGATATACAGAAAAGAAGAATTCTATAAACTTCAGACGTCCCAGATTGGCTCAAATATTTCTTGTCGCTTTTAAACCAAAATAAACCAAAAGAAGCCTAAAAGAATATAAAAACTAAGACAATAGATAAAGAATTTAAACAGGTGAATTAAGAAGTTATCACTTTAGACTCGAGAAGCCTTTCATTGATAAAGGCACTCTATACCACATGTCATTAAAAAGAAAGTATCGAAAAATAAAATAAATTTGAATTGCAGTGGTAGAATTTGGTCTACAGCAATAAAGAAATTGAGAAACATAATTTTAAATGATGACTACGACGATGGGGAGAGAAACATGACGACGACGACGACTATGATAATGATTATCATCATCATCATTATCATCATTATCATTATCAAGTTTATCACCCACATAATGGTGATGATGGTGATGATAAAGAAAAGTGGGTGATTGTGGTGACAGCGGTGATAGAGTTGCTAATATTAATGATGATGCAGCAAAAATATAAAGTGATAGCGAGAGATATAAAAAAAAAACCCTACTGATAGTGACTGATGGAGCTACTGATGCCGCTAATTTTGAAGCTGGTGGTAAGTACGATAATTTTAATGGCGGTAATATAAGATAACAAGTAGAATTTATCTAAGAAACTTCCTAATGAAAATTAAATTATAAAATTTGATTTCTGTATACAATAATTACATCAAGACGGAGTTTTATCCCATACATTTAACTGACGAATTTTCGCCGTTCACAAAAATGTTACCCTTTAATTTGGAAACAATACTAAATATTTTAAGGATAAACGCATGTTTTATGGTTACAGATACAGTGGAGGGATTAAGAACTTTCAATCGCGACACTGTGTGTGCTTTATATTTACCAGGATGGTGCGTATATTTGTGTATGATTTGTATTTGTCAGGGTGCTATGTGTGTGCATGTGTGTATGTGTTTGTGTGTATGTGTTTGTTCGTGTGTGTGTGTATGTGTGCGTCTGTGTGTGTGTATGTGTATGTTTGTGTGTGTTTTGTTGGTAGAGATGTTATGTGCGTGTACGAGAGTATGTGTGTGTGTGTCTGTCTGAGTATGTTTGTGCTGGTATAATTGTCTGGGTGGTGTGTGTGTGTGTGTGTGTGTGCGCGCAACTGTATGTGCATGAGGGTGCACATGTATGTGTGCATATGCACCTCTTATCCCTACTCATCCAAGAACGCCGGGTGTGTCTCGGCAAGGGATTATAAAAACATGCAGATTAAAAGTAAATAATAATGATTATAGTAGTAGTAGTAGTAGTAGTAGTAGTAGTAGTAGTAGTAGTAGTAGTAGTAGTAGTAAAGACCACGCATTCAGTGGCGTTGGCTGTTGAAACAATCGTAAAAGATCTCGAGCCAGGAATAAACTTACAAATGCCTCGGAATACATGAGGGCTCTGGCATTCAACATGCAAGTATGAAAGAGAATACCAAGAAAGAATGAGGCAGGAGAGTTCGTGCAATCCTAATATCCGAGTTAAATGCACGTAACAAGCTGTTAGCTATAAATTCCTGAACAGTTTCTCTTATTATTTAGTTTCAATGTGTTGAACTGGAATATTAGTGAAATAAGGAAGATTGACAGGAAAATCCGTAAGCTGCTGGCTTGCAATAAGATGAACCGCACAAAGGCAGTGGAAGATCGTCTTTACCAACCCAGAGCTCAAGGAGGTTGAGGCTTGATCCAATTTGAAATCTCTTACAAAACCACCACAACTGGACTGGTAAAATATCTTGAAACATCTAACGAGTGAATGTTAAAGATCGTTGTAAACCCTAGAAGACGTAAGTAGTTTCTTTCTGTTGTGAAGGAGAGCAAAAAATTTTCAAGTGAGTTTATGCATAATACCCATGTTGAAGAGCATGAGGGAAGTGCAGCAATTGTAGTTGCAAAGAAAGTGAAGTCAATAGTAAAGCAGAATGTGTTTGAAGAATTGATAGATAGGTGGGAACAAAACCCTCTGCACGGTAAATATATGATCCGCAGTAAACAAGCTGCTGTAGACCAGAAGCACACTCATCAGTGGCTACGGAGCTCAGAGCTAAAGGGAGACAGTGAAGGCCCTATCTTGGCTGCCCAAGATCAGAACTTATTGACAAGGAACTATCAAACCAATGTGATGAAAATGGTCTAGACCCAAAGTGCCGATACTGCAACAATGGCATAAAAACAATGGATCACCTAATCTCTGGATGTAAGCTTTTAGCATCAAATTACAAATCAAGACATGACAGAGTTGGCCAATATCTACATTAGATAATGTCGGCATTATAATATCAAAAGTACAAGCACTACCCTGAGGGCGTAACTGAGGGAGAAAATGTAACAATTCTACGGGACTTCCCAGTATATATATATATATATATATATATATATATATATATATATATATATATATATATATATATATATAAATATATATATATATATATATATATATGTATGTGTGTGTGTGTGTGTGTGTGTGTATGTATAGCATTCCAATCCCCTACTAACACTAAAGTTCGAAAGTCTCCAGACGCTTGAAGTAATCCGGCCACCCTGGCCCTGTTGGAGTTTAGGCAACCACCAGTCTGAATGCACCGCCGTCACTGTTGTTCACATCCAGGAGCACCAACGTATCTTCTGGATCCATGAAGATTGCTTTTATTTTCAAATTCAGACCTTTCCGGAAAAGCATCGCAGTGCCACCACCGCCCTCTCCTGATCGACACGGAGATACGTAGTTCTAGTATCCAGCGAAGAGGGGCATGCTAGGACAGCCACTGCCACTCCCCACGACAATGGAGTCGATCTTGCTTTCCGTAAAACGAAGACCAATTATTTTTTAAATGACAGTAAGTCCAAAATTGCCACCAAAAGGACGAACGTTCATCAATGGACCCCTTCTAGTTAACAGGAGGGGTCCCATACAAGAAACGAAAGAAAGATGCAGCAATCTTCAAAAATTTCTGCACAAACTACAACTCACGGAGCTATAAAAACGTTTTCACTAGCTGACAACAATGACAGCAATAATAACAATAATAATAATAATAATAATAATAATAATAATAATAATCATAATAATAATAATAATAATAATAATAATAATAATAATAATAATAATAATAATAACAAGGGCTCTCAGAGAGCACCAACATCCGCTAAGGTAACAACGTCCTCTCAACGATTAGCTGGAGATGATTTTTAAAAGTTGAATATCTGAAATAAACTCGACTGCTCTCACAAACAAGAATACTTAAAGTGAACTCGAGCGCTCTCAAAAATTAAGTTTAAAAAAAGACATGAAGAATAATCCAGAATCCTTGTTCGGTACCGGATCGATCCCAAAACCTAATCATTTCCTGCCAGTCACGAGGCCCAACATCCCTAAAAGTTTCATCAGAATCCATCCAATGGTTCTTGAGATATCTTGTCCATAGACAAACAAACAAACAACGCAACCTGATAATCGCTACCTCATATGAATGGCAATGAAAAAAAAAATATTGTAAATAACGGTGGTAACGAAACTGAAGTCAATGATTGTGACAGTGTTCCACCCGGCAGGCTCAGAGATTCTGGTCCGGCTCCAGCCTGTCGATATCCAGAAAGGAACCACAACACACGGCGTAGATGAAGTAAGTAAATTAATGCTGTGGTCATGGAGTGTTACTACCTAAGCAGTCCGGTAACAAATAGGAGCTGAAATAGCGATGGAGAACTTGCAGAAAACAGCACTGCTTGGAACCGCCCGAATACTCCGGAAGGTGCTCGAAAAATAAGAGGCAAAGGTAATAATAATAATAATAATAATAATAATAAGAGGCAAAAATAAGAGGCAAAGGTAATAATAATAATAATAATAATAATAATAATAATAATAATAATAATAATAATAATAATAATAATAATAAAATCAACAACAAAAATTATTTTCCAGCTGCTTTTTCCTGTGCAACAATCTTCCATTGGCTTTATGAGGGTTAACGGTAATAAAAAATCTTACAAAACGAAAATTATACCGGTTATCTCAATAATACTCAGAAATTCTGACTCGGTTAATGACCCGCGGAAACCTGCGTCTAGCCATAGAATAAAAGTATTGAAATGCTCTCGCTTTAATGCATTGTGCTCTTTGGAATTTTGTGTGAATATACAGGAAAGCAGAACTTTTTAGAAAGTTATTTTTTGTATATAAACCTTTATGTAAATATTTAAAATAATTTCAACATCCTATGTCTAGTTTCAGCTTATTGAATACCACCAAAGAATTTTCGTGAAATAGAAATACTTTATATTTGTCACATAGATAAGGGTGTGAAATTTATTCATTGCAATCCCGGGGCCTCTCATGAACACATGCGAACATATATGCATACACGCAGGATTTTAACATATACAGCGATACTTATATCATTAGTAAGAAATGTGTGTATATGTAAGAAATTTATTGACCATAACTACTTGAAAAATACACACATACATACACACTGATATATATATGTGTGTGTGTGTATGTGTGTGTGCGTGTGTGTGTGCACTTACGCGTGTTTGTGCGCGCGTTTGTAATCCGAAATGTATGTGGGTACATTCATAAAATAAAAGCAAAATAAATATATTCAATTTTATTGCAGGAGACAGCTTTGAATGTACTGAGCAAAACGTATGATATTGTTTTATATAGTGTGAAATAATATTTTCTCTGGTATATCATATGTATACATGACTATGTTATCAATTCGAAAATAAACTTCAATGAAATATCTAAATACATTTTATAACGCGATGAAACACACAAAATAATCATAGCAATTTAAACAGTAAACTCCAAAGTACTTGTTAAATATTTACAAACGTATAATGGCAGGCAATGTAAAACACGAGTGTGTGTGAGTTATGTATGAATATATATATATATATAACACGCAAATAAACTAGTTTTAAAGTCTATGTAGGTGCACTGGCAAGTAATGTTTGTTGCCACTTCAACATGGCTGTTTCGTTCAAACGGACATTACTGTGATTGTTTAACCCCAAGAGGACATGTCTTCTAACTGGTTAGCGATGCACAACGGCATCCGATATACTGCGAGCAGGGGAGCGAACCCATACCACCTTCTAGTGACAGAACTAGTAAATAAGCTGGTTTCGGACTATTTTTTGCCCTTCTTCAGTACTGGACACCTCGTCGGATGCAGGCGTGCATCATTAACCAGCTAGAGGAAATGTCCTCTTGGCTTAAAAAATCGCAGTAACGTCTTTCGAAGGGAACAGCCATGTTGAAGTGGCGTTAAACATTACTGATATGTATGTATGTATATATATATATATATATATATATATATATATATATATATATATATATATATATATATATATATATATATACATGCATGTGTGTACGTATAGGGTATGTATGCATGCATATATGTATGTATGTATGTATGTATGTATGTATGTATTAGGTTGTCAAGAAAGTTCTTGCGGAATTTTTAATTTGGGTTTTAAATGAAGTATTTTCAAATTAATTTTCGTTAAATTAGTTTGAGTTTATATATCATTTTAAAGCCTGTTTATCGCTCTACCGAATCTTGTTACTCTTTTCCTTTTTGAAAATTAGGCCATTTTTTCCGGAACGTTGAATACAACATGGACAAAAAGCAAATTCGCACAATTTTTTTTATAACCGGTGTTGGTTTGTTTATATCTAGACTTTAAAAAGTAAATACTGAGGTTGATTTGTTCGACTAAACCCTTCGAGTCGGTGCTCCAGTATGACCGCAGTCCAATGGCTGAAACATATGAAACACAAATGATGTAAGAGTAAATAAGAAATGTATATTCGAATAAGGATTAATCGTGTAAGTTTGTTTAGAAACTTGGTTAACTTGCACAAATTTTAAGTTGCAAATCATTAAATTCTATGTGAAATGTATACCATGGATCAGATGAGAATGTAAGAATGTATATGACCTCCATGTGTTTATTCAAATGTCACATTTTTCTGTTCATCTTTATTAATCTCTTAAAAATTTTGTTGTGTTATGTGTTGCTACCATCTTTCGAGGATTCTTCTACCAGAAATTCTGTTCACGTCACGAGTGCTAATACTTTTGAAATTTGTTTGACTCCCTCCCACATAAAATACTTGCTTTATAATGTGAAATATATTCTTCAAACGGGAGAGAAGATGAAAGAATACTTTCACTTTATTTGTGTGTAACGGACTCACATAAGAAGTACTCAAAAAGTCATGCCGTTTGGACAGTTACCTAATAATTTTTTCGAAACATCACTAGCACATAAAACCATATCTGTCGTTGCATTGATGTCTATATATAATATAAATAATAAGTAGTTTCTTGTTTTATTTCTCACGAGAATATATCCACTCATATAAACTGTGTTGCAAATGTACTACAGGTGGTTACGGTGATGTAAGCATACGGTACCATAAAAATGAAGTTAAAAATACATCAAGATATTAATCATTTCTATGAAATTTAATATAACTTCTATCGGAATATCCTTGGCTATCACCCGGTTGTAATTTCTTCTCATACATTGCATCCTGAAACTCTGGGGTGCTGCATGACGCATTTACGGTTTTCTTGTCTCCTCCTATCGTAAAGAAAGATATATACTATTATATACTTTATTATAGTCAATGGACAATATAAACACCATATATTCATAGGAGCTTTTCCTTGCTCTTTTGAAGGACTATGTAAATTCCACCATGTCTGGAAAAAAGATATAAGCTTTGATATTTCAAAGCCTAAAGCAACAACAATACTAACGGCAGCAGGAGCAACAACAGTAACAACGATAGTAGCAATAAAAGTAATAAAATTGGCATGGCATAAACCAATAATACCAGCAGCAGCAGCAACTACAGCACCGATATTGGTAAAACTTCTTTCACAAGAGTAGTCTTCATAACAGAACAATACATTTTCTCCTTTATTGTTTCGGGAAAATACCTCGGAAAACAGTCATTTGTGATATAGTTCTCAAGATTTTGATCAGAACCGAACAATGCCCACTGATTCTATTCTACTGAGCAAAGTTGACAAAGCTCAAAATATTATGAGAGCTATAAGTAGTTTTTCCTATTGGTTTCTTTATCCTTATTTTACACCTGTTAACGTTTTTGCAAGTGACCATGTCGACACCACATAGCGTAACTATCGTAAAACTACCTTAGGTATGTATGTCATTGGTCGAAGCAAAAAGGATTCATAAAATATCGAGTCAGGAAAGAAATTTAATGGGTTTTTTGCCCAAATCGACAATATCATAAAAGCACTTCTGGTACACTGATAACTCATTATCTGTATTATTATTATTATTATTATTATTATTATTATTATTATTATTAGTAGTAGTAGTAGTAGTAGTAGTAGTAGTAGTAGTAGTATTAGACACTGGGGTAAAATATACGAAGCTCAGTGTATCCATCATGACTACCCGTCTGATAGGTGTACACAAGACACATACATCACAACCATATGTGCGCGACATTGTGATCGTAATCAGAGATGCACATATCATCAGTCACTAAGGGACATGCTCGACTGGCTAAGATCAACCAACTGACAAACAAATCTGTGGTATTGAGCAGAATATTTGCTGTAGCCCATCAATTATACCAAGACAAAACAATATACATGATAACACTTCCAATAAATTAAGATAAGAAGCCATGAGAGCCGCTGCCTGGTACTGCATCAGGGCATTTATTATTATTATTATTATTATCATTATTATTATTATTATTATTATTATTATTATTATTATTATTATTATTATTATTATTATTATTAAGTGAGAGAGCAGTGCATGCTATCAAAATGACGCTGAGGTACAAATATATCTATCTCAACTGTATATATGCGTGATACGGTGATCTCATATCAAGATAAACAGTGTAGTTGACGTCTAGTTAGAATTTTCTTCAGGTCAAGTAGCCTATTCCACTTAACAAATCCCCGAGTAAATATTGCTTAAAGGATGTTCAACGAAACACCCATGTTTCCAGAGGTGAATTATCAAAACACCAAAGAATTCCTCTCAACACATGACTATATTTCTCCGCCACTGCTTCTGCTCATGATCAGTGATGCAGATATATAAGTATATACCTGCATGGAGCAGGTATATACCTAACCAAAACCACAGTTTTTAAAATTAAGAATATTATGGATAACATACTAATACAAAGATTGGTACAGATATTACAAAGAATATGTATAGTACAAAACAAGTCGATTTCGATGAAAAAGATATCAGGGCGTTCCTTAAAAATCTATTTATCCGTATTTTAAATTCTGTTCGAAACCATTTATCGGAATGAATAAGATTTGAAATAAAACTATGAAAACAAGTTGACGCAGGAATTATTAGATGAAGTTTGCTTCGTAAAGCCATGGTTGTGGCTAGTAGAAATCGTTGGACGGAAGACGGAAATTGTACTGAGACGTGTTTCATATCTATCTATCTATCTATCTATCTATCTATCTATCTATCTATCTATCTATCTATCTATCTATCTATCTGTCTGTCTGTCTGTCTGTCTGTCTGTCTGTCCATCTATATATCTATCTAGATATCGAGATATCTAGCTATATATATATATATATATATATATATATATATATATATATATATATATATATATATATGTATCTATATGCATGTATGTATATACATACACACATATATAAAAATATATATACATATACATGCATATATATATTCATATATCTATATGTATATATAGACATATATATATATGTGTGTGTGTGTGTGTGTGTGTGTGTGTGTGTGTGTGTGTGTGTGTGTGTGTGTGTGTGTGTGTTTGTTTAGAATTTATGTGGATGTGTATAGAATAATATATCAGTTGGATAAAGTTATAACATGGTCTGGTTTTCACGTTTTATATTATGGTATTTTAACATTAAAAAATATTTTGTAATGCTCATAATGTTAAATTAGCGCTTTCATACATAGATTAATGATCAGATTTCAAATGTGTTTCACGGACAGTTTAGTTCTTGGCAACTTTAGTACCACTTAGAACGTTCCAGCAAGCTGAATTTTTAGAATATAGTTTTGACCAATCCGCATGCAGCTTAAACATGATGGTTTGTCAGGCGTACCGCTATTCTGTAATTGTTTATATTCATATGTACGTATGTGTGTGTACGTGTGTGTATGTGTTTTGTGAGTATGTGAGTGTATGAGTATGTACAGGCATGCACATATGACTATGAGTGTATATATAAATATGTATATGCATGCAAAAAGATTTTAAAATTTTTAAAAAGCAATTTTGAATTTTGACCGTTATCCGCGAAAATAGTGTCATATACAAATGTATAGATGGATAAGCGTATATGTGTATACTTTAAGACTATAAGTATATTTGTGAGTACCTCTAGTACCTCTTAGAACGCTCCAGCAACCTGAATTGTGTGCGTGCGTGCGTGTATTTGCTTGGCTTTGGGTGTGATTATGCGAGTGCACGGGTGTTTGTTTGATTTGATGTATATCATGTTAAAAACCGATGTTGAAGAGAGAAGCGTAAGTTAACAATTCGATATCTATAATTTCACAACAGAACAACCTTGAAATATGTAATGGATGATAATATATTTAGGGGCTGAGAGAGGATGGACATATTTGATAGTCCAAAAGCTACTAAAATAGGTAAAATCGGATCTCCAGACCCAAATGTATCTACATTCCTTAATATATTGGCTCTTCCGCATCTGTAACCGAAACATGAAAAGTTGATTGGTGTTGTCTTTTTAAAGAAAAAAAATACCAAAAAATTATTAGTCTTTTCCTTTCATTAATCAGATATTTAAAAAAACTTATCTTTCTTCCTTCAAATGTAATCAAAAGTTTTTGTCTTTTTTTTTTTTTTTTTTGTAATCAAAGTTACACTATTTCATATTGTACTAAAACACATAAATTTGAATATTGGACTGTGTGGTATAGCTAAACCAGTACAATGTTTGCACTAAAATAACAATTGAAATATTCCAAGTCATACTATACTAGATTTGACTAGCATATTTTATTACTGAATAATCACAAAATCAGTTTTTATTTAAAGAATTTAATTTATAACTTGTTTTTCCTTAAATTTAACTTAAAATAAATTTTCTTCAATTATGTTTTCAGAAATAAACTATTTACGAAAACAAACAAAACTCAGAAGGATAGAAAATAAAATAAACAATCAATATACACAAAACAAAAAGCTATAAGAAACATTATATGTTTGTAATCAATAAAATGTCACACATGAATGTCATTAGTTGCTGAAAAATCTGTGGCACTAATTAGAAAAATACATAATTGATGAAAGGTATAACTGATTTTTCTGCTCATTTCAGAAAATGCAATTGTCATTTCTAAGTTGTTATATAGCTTTCAAGCTTCTCAAACCAATATAAAGTTGTTTTTGTATTCTTTGTATTTTTATCTCGATGTTTATTTGATTTATTTTGACTAATTAGACAGCAAAGGAAGAAATTATGGAAAAATATCCATCAAACGAGAGCCTGGTGAGTTTCTGTGCTTCCATTATCTTCATTTCATTTTAGTTCTCTTTATATTTAAAGCTTTATGTTCTATTTCTCTCTCTCTCTCTTTCTTTCTCTTTCTCTATCTTTATCTGTCTTTCAGTCTAGTTAGTCTGTCTATTCATCTCACTCTCTTTCTCTAACACTTTGTCTGTCTCAATTTTGCCTCTCACGTGTCCACATCTTTCTAATACGGATAGAAATTTTTGAAAATATGAACAGTCCATAGTATATGTTTAAGATCCCAGCATTTCCATGCATCATATTGAAACTAATATTATTTGTGCACGTTTCCACAATAGTTTCAGGAATATAAAAGAAACAGCTAATGAACAATCTAAATTCAATTAATTGAATATTTTGAGGTTTAAAACATTTTGAAGATGGTAAATCTAAATTAAGGAATATGTAAAACATTAAAGAAATGATACATTATAAGTATATGATGTGGTTTCATTCGAACACACAAACACGCGCCCGCGTGCACATTTAATATTTGTGTGTTTACGTTTTAAAAACCAGTGTCATTAATGTTAGTAAGCATTTATGTTACAGAACGTAATATACAATGATGCTACCATTTATTAGCACTTTTAAATATTGAGCATTTAGTTTTGACAAGATTTTACACAGACAATAGAGGCAACTTTATTTTCACATAATGTAGCACACGTGGCTGTATTAAGAAGCTTGTTTCCCAAACTCATTGTTTAGTGTGGCGCCTTGGACAAGTGTCTCCTGCTATAGCCTCAGGCTGTTCAAAGACTCGTGAGTGGATTTGATTGGCGAAAACTGAAGGAAGCCTGTCGTATATATATACATATATATATATATATATATATATATATATATATATATATATATATATATATATATATATATATATATATATATGTATATATATATATATATATACATATATACATATATATATATATATACATATATATATGTATATATATATATATATATATATATATATATATGCGTTTGTGTGTCTTTGTACGTGTGTGTGTGCGTGTGTGTGAATGTTTGTATGTGTACTTGTGTTTGTCACCCACCATCGCTTGTCAATCGGTGTTTATGCCTTTGCGTTCGAGAAACTTGGCGGTTCTGTAAAAAGAAACTTGTATAATAAATATCAGTCTTAGAAAAGTACAGGGGTCAATTCATTCAACTAAAATATTTCAATGCAGGGACCCAGCATGGATGCAGCCTAATAACTGAAACAATCAAAAGGTAATACTAAAAATTAAATAATATTGATCCATATATTACATATACCACTGGCTAGGCATTTGGATTTACTGAAGTGAACAAACTTGGCCGTATTTCAGTGATTTCAAGCAATAATTTTACTCTGTAAAGCAAGTCAGAATCTTCTATTTGCTAATCACAAGCAGTATATTTTGTCCCATGTATTAGTATCATAAATGCAATTATACCTGTGGTAAAGTTTATTAATTCGCAGATCCAAGACAGGAAATATCAATAAAATAAATAATAATGTAAACGGAATAATTGATATCTTAAACTATATTCTTCCCCCAAAATAAATGATGTGATCCATACGTAAGGAAAGGTGGCATTTTATGTCAGCACCTTCCATGCCTGCTTCTCAAATAATATGAATGATAATCGACTGTAGCTTCTGGAGTTATATATACATATATATATATATATATATATATATATATATATATATATATATATATATATATATATATATATATATATATATATATATATATATGTATATATATATATATATATATATATATATATAAAGCTTCTATTCCATTATGCCGGCCACAATCTAATGACGCTGACTGGTGAACCAGGTTTTGGGGTTGCATCGAGCTGTACTGATAAAATGCAAATGGAATAATAGCATATTATAGAACAAGGAAGGAACACATACAAACAAGATAACTAGGTCTCCTGAGAGAAGTAGTGACATGCAGTCAAGCTTTATGCATAGCACTCACTGAAATGCACTTAAAACGCGACGACGCACATGCCGAAATACATATACCTAAGTACGTGGTATTGCGAAGCAATAGACAGAACAAGAGCCATGATAAAGTTGCATTGTATCATACATCCGTGACGATCACACGCCCCATATACTTTTGTCACACTCAAACCCAGTGTGACACATTAATTATACATACAAGCCAACACGACATAGTTATATGTACTACATATCGCCCACCAGATGCCCCAAATCGTACGGGCCTATTCGAAGACTGTCTTGCAAGAATAGAAGAGATCTTAACCAAAATAGAAGAGCATGTCAGTGTACTTGGAAGACGCCAACCTACCCAATGTGAAATGGCCAGAAGGCTTCTCCCTCTCAGGAATGCCACGATGTGAGCAAAGTCAGGTAGAATCCCTACTCAGCCTCACCAACAATTTATATATGGAGTAAATAATACTCCAACGAACCAGAGCAAACAATATACTTAATCTCTGCTTCACAAACAATGTGGATATCATCCATAAAGTGAAAGGGACACCGACGCTAATGTCGGATTATAACATAATAGAGCTGACCATGTATGAACCAAAGGAACCTACAGCGATGCAGCCCATGAGAAGCACCCAAAACCTATCCAATATGAACTACCACAAAGCAGATTGGAAATCAATTGAGAAAGAAATCAACAAAAAGGACTGTTCCGAATGTCTCTCTACACGTGACATTTACATGAAATTGAAAAGTTTCATGTCCGTAATGCAAGCTACAATTTTGTCCAGAGAGAAGGCACATAAAAACAAGATTCCCAAGGAGAGAAAAGTTCTTATGAAACAGCAGTGAGAAATAGCACTGCTGGAGATTAAGAAACAACTGAAGCGCATCCACGAGAAGGCAAGATTAGAGAGAGAAACCTGTGTCATAAGAAATATAAAATCAGACCCTAAAGACTTCTTTAGGTACGCCAACCAGACTAGCTCTATGCATTACAAGGTAGGGCCGCTTCTCCAGAAAGATGGTTGTCTCATGGAAAACACAATGAGGATAAGTGAAACACAACACTGAATGAACAGTTCAAAAGTGTCTTCACACCACCCCTACAGTACATGCAAGTTAGCATTCTGTAGAATTCTTTACTGCTACAGAGGGTGAATGGGTGGCAGTAAGAATTGATTATATCATCATCGAAGAAAAGGATGTAATGCTAGTAATAGATGATACAGATGGAAACTCAGCTGCTGGCCCTATTGGATTCCCAGCAATCCTCCTCAAGTCATGCAAATGCGTCTTTGCAAGACCATTGCAGCTAATGTTTCAGAGCTTCCTCGCAAATGGTTAGCTCCCGGACAAATAAAAGAGGTAATAATATGCTCTATCCATAAAGGAGGAAGCAGCGCAGTTGCTGAAAACTATAGGTCTATCTCTCTGACCTCAGACATCAGCAAAGCCATGGAATGATTTGTCCGAAGAAAATTAATTACATTCCTTGGAGAGAATGACTTGCTGACTGAGACCCAGCTTGGTTTTCGACCTTGCAGAAGCTGACGGACACAGTTCTTACAGCATTACGACTGGGTGCCAAAGCAGCTGCTCAACAACTCAAATGTGGACGTGATACACCTCGACTTTGCAAAATCCTTTGACAAAGTCGACCATGATATGATTTGTCACAAGCTCCGAAATCTTCGCATGTTTAGAAAACTGGGAGAACGGCTACATGACTTTCTAAATGACAGATGTCAAGTAGTGGTCGTCAACGGGGCCACCTCGAAGAAAACACAAATATTGAGTGGTGTTCCACAGGGAAATGTCCTGGAGTCATTCCTGTTCATAGTAGCTCTCTCTGACATACCATCAGCTGCTCAAGTACCTATCTTTGCTAGGGGTCTAGGCGAGTCTGTCTAAAACAATTTGCCTAAAACAGTTTTAATTTAGAAACAATTTGTCTAAAACACAATCTGACTAAAAAATGTTAATTGTCTCTGCTTGATGAATTCGTATTATTTATTCAAAATGTATAATTATTTGGGTTTATAACTAGCTTTTAACTGTTTATGAAAACATTAGGATTATTTTAATTTAAAATGCATAAAAAGCAAAAGATAGTCTTTACAGAAAAATTTATTAAATCTTAAAAAGAAAGGTTGTGTGCTGTACCACGAACGTAATCAATACTATTTTGTGGATCAAAGTTTTGAGCAAGACATCATATTTCTTTTTGCAGTATCTAGATAGCGCTTTTTTGGAGGTTCTGGTTCCATTCCAGTAAACATACTGTTCAATTCAAATCTCGCTTAAACGTTGTTCTTTTTGTAAAAAGATTTCCAGATGTTGAGGTGATGAAATCCAACTTGAGTTTCGAATGCTCGATGCCATCCTTCGACTGAGTTATTTGTTTTAAGCAAATCATCAAGAACTCTTTAAAACATATTCCACATAGTTAGTGGGAAGGGAGGTGGGTTTCGCGCATTCCTTCTGTTAGGCCTCCCAATCAACGTATCCTCCAAATAATCAATGATTTCTTGTGCTTCATCAGGGAAGCTGTTGTTATTACTTAACTCAAATGCTCTTGTTACTGTGCTTACTGGGACAAATGCTAATGCTGGTAGAATCGTCATCACTAAAGCAAAATTGGGCCGGTTTCATAATTTCGTTTAAAACCATTACTTTGAATTACAGGAAAGATACATTGACTGAAGTGGAATAGGCAACCGTTCTGTTGTGCACTAAGAAATTCTTTCAAAAATACTCTCATTATCACTTTCTCAAAATCGATTGATATTGACAATGGAGCACATGATGGTTCAAGAATCTTTATCTTGTGCAAAAGCGTTATGTATGTTTCTTCTGTTTTGTCCAGCAATAACGCAAACATGGGCGGCAGCGAATATTTCTCTTTTAATCCATATAGGGTATACAACTGGTGAATTATCAAAGGTACTGTTTCAAATGTGCCGCCTGCATACTAGTAAATACACTGTAAATTACGTCTTATCGCAAATATCACAATACACTTTTCAACTGGTCCTGAGTCATTAAACAGAAACTGATCACCTTTAAAAGATTTAGTTATTTCAGGTGGGAAAACTATTTCACTGCAAGTTGATGGTAGGGCCAGTGCAGTAGGATACACTGGCCCGGGAGGGATTCCAATCCCTAAATCAAAATTAGTGCGTGACCTAGGCACCGACATGAGTAATGGTGCATCTTTCCAGATGCACATTACTAAGTTGGCAATAAAATGCAGGCGACTAGCCGGGTGGATCCCTCGAACTTTCAAAGCAAGAAAAAAGGAAACCATGATGGTCCTCTGGAGGACCTTCATTCTCAGCCTTCTGGATTACTGCTCCCAACTGTGGTCACCAAACACTGTATAATTAATGACAGAACTCGAGACGATCCAGCAAAGCTACACAAGGAAGATCGATATAAAGCAACATATCAGCTACTGGCAGAGACTGAAAGAGTTAAGGCTATTCCCTGGAGCGAAGGCGGGAAGGATATGCAATAATATACAACTGAAAACTTGCTTCAAACTTTGGCATTGTCACTTACAAAAATACGGGGGCTACTGAATGGTACCAAAGGTCCCAACATTGCCATCAGGATTCAGAACCAGATACTGCAACAGACTGGGCTTCAAAGGACCACAGCTCTTCAATATCCTCCGACAAAGCCTGAGAGACCTGCACGGTGTGCATGTAGGTTCTTTCAAAACAAAACTAGATCCAAAAGAGTATTGTAGTTCGCTTGAAGCAATGTCTACTGTTTGTAAAGAATAAACTAGATCTCATTCTGTCAAATGTTCCAAAGATGAGTACAGCAACGTCAAACTCCTTCATCCACCAAATGTCACATATCAGAGGTGGTTTACTGAAAGTGTAGCAAGGTAAACGGTGGCACCCCGGCATGGCCGCAGTCCTTGGACTGAATTTTGAAAAATAATAGTATATAACTAAATAAAAAATAAACAAACCAACCAATATTTAGGATGCTGTACACTATACCATTGTACAACAAGAGAATTAAAAGGTCACCCTTTGAACGTATTATTTATTAATTTAGACAATCAACTCTTACAGCTGATGGTTGTAGTGGCTGTACCAGCTGACCTGTTTACTTCAGAATTTATCGATGATAGTCATGCCTTAAATGAGATCGAACAAAGTAATGTACGACCTATCCTGGAGCCCTGCAGACTGAATAGCAAAATAAATCCAACATCACCACACACACCTCCTTCCCCATATAACTATCATTTCTTCCTCTCTTTCCTTCATCTCCCTCTCCTCCTTCCCACCAAATACACACAGAAATACCAACATAACTCAACCAACATTCGCATTGATCAAAATGGATAAACATCTCTCTGGTAAACATCCATAAATTTTATATCGCCTGAAGAAATGAATCCACGAAGATGATCTTCCCGATGCTGACGGATACTATGAACTACAATATAATCATCTCGAGAATACGGACTGTAATCTAAAGAAACACGTAACTTGTGGAAACGCGCGTAAATGTTTATAAATTCATTAAATGTTTATAAATTCCATCCAAGTATTATTGTTATTATTCCAATATATATATATATACTTGTATGTACAGCCTGCGATGGGTAAATTGTTGTCAGTTTTATTTTTAATTTCGCGTAGGTGAATAGTTTGTTTTTGAGTTTGTAGACTACACAGTATAGTAGGGTCAGTTGGGTACCGTCTAGGAATAAAAGGGCACCTTGACGCAATTCATTCTGCCGGAAATTTCGAAACGACATACTGGACTGCTCGGCATTCACGCTGAAATCTCCAATACGAACATTTCAGAGTGTTTGGTTGTCAATCTGAGAAAAATGCAATCTGAGGACAAGTCTCGATAGTGGTAAAAATCAAACATTCAGTCAACATTAGAGTGTTTGGAGAGATGGCGACGTTATACCGCCATTCATCATCTTACAAAGCCTCACACTCAACACTGAGTCTTACTTCAAGTGCCTGGAGAAGGTACTTCTGTCCTGAGTCAAGAGGGGGCTGCTGGAAGACCATATGTCTGGCAACCGGGTGGCGCACCATGTCACACAAGCAGGAGGACCCACATCACTCCTAACATCTGGGCACCTAACTTCCCAGACTACAACCTTCTTCATTATTAAGTTCGGGCCGCAGTTGATTGAGAAACCAACAAAACTCCTTGTAAGAACAAAGATGGACTGAAACCAAGGATTATGGCAGCATTCACGAACTTAAAGAAGGGGACCTTCCTGAAGAGTTGCAGAATATTCTGCAGTCGTCTGGAGGGCATAGTTGAAGCCAATGGTGATCTTATTGAATAAATTTACTCTTTAATATTTCAAGATATTTTTATGTAATTTTGGTAAATATATCTGTTAAAATGAGATGTCAGTGTTATTTTCATTTTTAGAGGACAGGTTATTCACCACATCCTGTATATTCTTGCGTGTATGTGTGCGTGTGTGTGTGTGAGTGTGCGTAATATATATGGTAAATTGGATACAAAGGGAGATTAATGAGACTCCAATGAACAAACGTATGCATGATCAGCGAAGTAGAAGCTAATATTGAAGTAAGTTTTCTGTATTGTTCCATTTATCTCTCCTGCCTCAGAAGAGACGTGGCTCTTATAGTATAGCAGAAATGGGTGGAGATATAACATAATTCAGCACAACATAATTTTTCAGATATTTAATTTTTCTATAGCTTTAAACCTAAAGATACAACCTTATTCCACAAATTGTTGTTTATTTTTTTCTCTGGCCTGGAGTAAAATAATTGCATCATCTGTTTGACATATTCATACAAAAGTATTATCGAAGTCCAATGCAAAAACATACATTTGAAATTGTAGCAATGAAGGCTTGGAAGCTCAATGATAATGATTTTAATTTAATTACTCCACTATTAATATAGTATTTATGCTAGTGGCCACAGAAGAATAAAAGGCAAATTACATTTGCCAAATTGATCATTCAGAATATAAAGAGATTTGGCTAAAACCATAAGGTAGTTCTAATAACAGCCAACATAATTCAGCTTAATGAATCTGAGTGGCAGAATTATAGTTTTAATAGCACATAAGATGTAAATCGCAGCTGCTATGAAAAGGAAGAGCTCGGTGAAAAATCACTGAATATATTCAACAATGAAAAGAGGTATAAAATAATACTGAGATGATAATGATTTATGAAATAACATTATGTTTCTTAATATTATTTTCCTCCTCATTATTGTGAGAGCCGTACTCATAATCATCACAACAGGCAGCAACATCTTAAATAACATAACTATCATCATCATGGTTATAGTGATGGTTACTACCATGATGATAATTTTCATGGTAATAGTTACCATTCACTAGCATTAGTAATATCAATTTCCAAATGCAAGGAAATTATGTTGTGATTAAGCAGTGGGAAATGGTGCTAGGGTCAAAAGCCGGATCAGCGATTCCCAAATGTATGTATTTGACACCATATGAAAAGACTCAGCACAGAATGGAAAAATTCATGCAACCGATAAATTGATATTGCATGTAACATTGCTTTTCTACTAAAAACTATAGCTTACTCATAACATGATAATATAATAAACCCAATGTAAATCACACTAATAATTTATGTTAACGCGTAACTTATTAATGATGATCTTACCGTTAAAAGTATTCGCATCCTAATAATCAGCAACATCACTACCTACATGTCTTAAACATGAAGACCGCGTTAGATAATCTGCTTTTCAATATATGAATGAAGTGAAATGGTCAGGTAAAAAAAAAGCTTCTGAAAAGTGAAAAATCACTGAATATATTCAACAATTGTTGTTGTTGTTGCCCTAACCAATGGGCCATTGCGCCTCCACATATTCAACAATGAAAAAGATGTATAAAACAATACTGAATAAGATGATAGGGATTTATGAAATAACATTGTTTCTAAATATTATATTCCTTCTCATTATTCCGTCTCATTATTACGATAGTCGTCCTCATAATCAACCTTTATTGGACTTCCGTCGTTCGACGATGAGGATTTAGTTTTTCGGTCTTATTGCTTTTGAATTAAGGTGTAAGTAGCTGATCATAGCACAATCATATGTTATCTTAATGCAATTCTTAGAAAAGTCTCCACCACACATTATATATATGGCAAGTCTGTGTCATTTAAATTTCGGGTACAATACTTCCATTGGTACTTTCTATAGTTTGGGTCAATTTCATTCACAAGATATAGAGGGATGTGACAACAGAAAATGGCATTGCCCAGGATGCAAAGCATCGGGGTCGATACCGGTACTTGGTTGTGAAGCGAGCTTGTTAATCATTCGGCCATATTGCGCGAAAAACCGTATACTTCATCCATCAATAATCTTCTGTTAATGCTGCAAGTAATTAACGTTGAAACAGCAAGCACAATAGTCAACAATATATTTCAGCGCTCGTCGTAAATACAGGGATTTCATAGATATAGTGTGCCAATTAAGAAGCTTCCATGTATTCAGTCATCTTCAAATAGCAGTTAAAATACTCAAAAATTATACTGTAGAGTCTTACAAAATAGTATGATACTTGAGGTATCATTAGAGAAGGCAGTAATACAGAAACGATTCATGAAAGAAAAGATCGTACGGCCATAGCTGAAAAGTATTTCCAGTGAGGGTCGATAGGAACTAAACACCAACAACGGTATAAATGAATACTGTAAAACTAAAATATATAAATAAATCTCAAATATCTTTTGACTGATAATTGAAATCTGCATGCTAGAATAGCAACAATAGCATCAACAATTAACAACAACGAATTCATTTGAAATTTTTAAAAAAATTTATACAATCAAGGAAAAGAATTGAATAAGTTTCAATGTTCACCTTTGGTTACTATTGAATAAACGATTGGCAAAATATGTTTTCATGCTTCAAATAAACAGGCATTCTTCGAGAATAATTACATCTTTTATGCCGTAGGCATTTAAGAGTAAGCAACATGAGATGGTAAACACAACCAAAATATCAAGTATTTGCATAAAAAATCTAGATGCCTCATTGTGAAAGTCAGCATTTTCTAGTTGCAAGTAAAAGTTTTCTTGTGTTTTCTAGCTTGCAAAATACACAGCAATATGTTCCATGAGAAAAGATGGCGCTTAAATGGAGATAAAAAGAAATTTATCGGGGAGGATGTGAGGCGTGTTATGCGCAAGACAAAGAGAGAGAAACGGAAAGGGTGGGTAGAAAGAAATTACTGAATTAGATATAGTAAAAGTTATCTAAATAGAAAATAAATGCAAAAGACAAGAAAGACGTAGTGTATGACACTTGATGAGTGTGCGTGTTGAAAGAAGGAGAAAGTGAAAGACTAAATAAATATGGCACGTATAGAGCGTATAGAGAGCATAGCAGCATAGAGGTGGGAAGTTAGAAGGCCAAACAAATGAAAGTGAGAGAGAAAAATGATAAGATAGATAAGTTCGGGAAATGAAAGTAGAAAGATAAACTGAGAGAAAAAGAGAGGGAATACATAGATAAAGGGGACGAGATGTAGTAAGAGAGGTATAGAGAGTGGGTATGATGAGTTTGAACAATAGAAGAGATGCGAAATAAAAATTGAAATGCAGATTGAGAGAAAATGAGGCAGTGATTTATCAGATCCGCAAGAGAGATAGACATTATGTGCTTTTGTATGTGTGTGGATGTGAGTCGTTGCGTGTGTATGTGAGTGTATATATATGTGTGAGTGTATGTGTATTAGATGACACTATGTCAACTAGAAAGCTCGAGTGAATGCTAGGGAGAGAGAGAGGTAAGGTTATGAAAAATGGAGAAAGGAAATGAGAAATGCTAGAGGAGTAAAATTGTGGTTGAGAGAATGAACAACAGAAACAACTGGGACTTCAAAATGAGTGAAACTAAGATCATGAGCAAAACAGAAAGAGAAAAAATAAGGAAAAATATTGTAAGTGAGAAATAGAAAGATGTAAAGAAGGGTAGTTTCAGGAGGGAGATAGAAAGAAAGCGATAGTAACAAATAAAAATTTGATTGATATAGTGAGAGAAAAACATTCGATAGATTTAATGAAGGTAACATGCAAAAACAAAAATGAAATAAATTGAGTAGACAAAGAAAAAATACAAACTTACTAAAATGCTGCAGAATATTTAAAACTAAGAAAGGAATTTTAGTAACAAAACAAAAAAATAAATAAATAAATAAAAGAAAATAGAATTGAGTGAAGAGTAATAGAGAGTAACAAAGAAATACAGACGGTAAGAACGAAAGAGAAAGAGGTAAAGAAAAGTCTAAATAGTGAAAAGGATATATTATAGGAAAATTTAAAATCATTGAAATACACATGTATAATAATTTTGTAAGTTAAAAAAGAAATGGGTACACATGGATCTGTAAAACGAACAATCTAAATCTGTATCTTTCCATCCATATAAATATATGCTTCTATAAATGTATGTCTGTATTGTTTGTGTACGTGTATATATTATATGCAGGAACAACTTTGTCTTGATGCGAGAGTAGATAATTGAGAATCCACATAGGGTGTATATATATATATATATATATATATATATATATATATATATATATATATATATATATATATATATATATATATATATACGAAGATAGTATGAGAAAGAGAGAGAAGAGAGAAAGATAAATAGATAGATAGACAGACAGATAGATAGATAGATAGATAGATAGATAGATAGATAGATAGATAGATAGATAGATAGATAGATAGACAGGCACACATTTGAGAAAAACAATGTCGGTACAGGTTCTATACGTTTCACATGACAATTTCATTACGCTTAATTACATTTCGATATATATTTGAGTCTGTCTACATATCTACCTCTCCCCTTAATTGTTGTCTCCTACATTTTGTCTCTTTATCTCTTTCCCCCTCTCTCCACTTGTCTCTCTTTATTTATATAGTATATATATATATATATATATATATATACACGCATACAAACATATATATATAAAATATGTTATATGTGTATATATATAAACATATATTTGTGTGTAAGTATCCAATAGGATATATACACACAAACATAAGCTATATATACACACAGAAACACACACATACACACACACATATATATATATGTACATATGTGTGTAGATATATGCATGCATGCTTGTATGTATGTATATATATATGTATGGATGTATGGATGCATGGATGCTTGCATGCATATATATATATATATATATATATATATATATATATATATATATATATATATATATATATATATATATATATATATATATATATATTCTATCATTATTAATAAATTATAGGGCAGCAAAAAAATTTTTGAAATTTTATTTACCACCAGTGGTCTAGCGAGAATAAAAATCAGTCAATAGACGATATATTATTCATTTAAAATACAGAGAGGCCTATAATAGGACATCTGACCCGCTAGAAAGAGCAGCAAAAAACTCTATACCACAAAAATAGGAATAATTTCGAAAGGGAATGAAACATAAAAACATTTACCAATCTATATTCCGTACCATGGTTTCAAGTTATTTTAGCAAGATAAAAATATAGTTTGACCTTGTAAGGTATATTCTTATCTTGCTAAAATAACTTGAAACCATGGTACGGAATATAGATTGGTAAATGTTTTTATTTTTCATTCCCTTTCGAAATTATTCCTATTTTTGTGGTATAGAGTTTTTTGGTGCTCTTCCTAGCGGGTCGGATGTCCTATTATAGGCATCTCTGTATTTTAAATGAAGTATATGTATGTATATATATATATATATATATATATATATATATATATATATGTGTGTGTGTGTGTGTGTGTGTGTGTGTGTGTGTGTGTGTGTGTGTATGCATGTATGTACGTTTGTGTACGTACGTACGTATGCATGTATGTATGTATGTATGTCGTTGTATGTATGTATGTATGTATGTATGTATGTCAACCGCAGATCTATTGCATTCTTTGTATCTCTGTAAGCCATCAAGTTTTTACTGATTTTGTCGGCTGCTAAAGGCTTAACTATTATATGACAATAGTTTCAAGTCACGCATTACACTTTATCATCATAACCATTATCTAGCATCGTCAGCAGCAAAAAGAAAAAAAAATATTGATAATAAGAACTGCAACAGCGAAAGTTAGCACTAAATATACATACATATAGAATTACACACACACACACTCACACACAGACACGGACACACACACAGACACACACACACAAACACACACACACACACAAACACACACACACACACACACACACATATATTGATAACTAGCTAAATAGGTAGACAGATAAATGCGCATATGTTTGCATGAATCTGTGGGTATATATATATATATATATATATATATATATATATATATATATATATATATATATATATATATATATATACATACGCATGAATATATGTATATGCGTGTATATATATATACTTATATATATATATATATATATATATATATATATATATATATATATATATATATATATATATATATATACATACGCATGAATATATGTATATGCGTGTATATATATATATGTATATATATATATATACATACACATTAATAAATATATGTGGGGGTGGCCTGTGTGTGTGTGTTTGTGTGTGTTGTGTGTAAACACACCCATACACACCTATACATATTTATATTTATATATTAAGAAAGGTTACGCGCACAATGCCCGTGTGTCGAATGCCGATTAAATCGATGGAGATTTCCATGAGACATAGATTACTGACAAAAAGATGTTGTAATGTAGTACTTTTTGTCTGTAATTAAATCTGCTTATATTCTTCCTTTGCATTGCAGATGCATATCTGAAGCTGATTTTTTTTCTGCCATGTGCATTACTTTTGAGACTCTTTTTATTGATAATTTTAATTGAGTGACTTAAGACAATACTAACGCGCTTAGTTTATTTATTCCAAACGAAATGTACATGCAGCATAGAGATAACCATAAGAACATAGAGAAATTGTTTAAATCTAACGAGTTATCCTTTTCTTTTTATATGGTATTGTATTATTTAGTACGTTGTTTGTCCGTTGAAATTTCTTCCTCATGCAGGCGTTGGCGTGACAGTGTGGTAAGGAGCTAGCCCATCGCACGTGTGTGTGTGAGTGTGTGCGTGTGTCCACCACCGTTTGAAAACCGATGTTGGTGTGTTTATGTCCCCGTAACATGGTGGTTCGGCAAAGATATCGATATAATAAGTACCTAGCTTTAAATGAAAATACTAGGGTCGATTCGTTCCACTAATAATTCAGCAAGGGAGTGCCCCAGCACGGCCGCAGTCTAATGACTGAAAGAAGTAAAAAATAAAAGATAGTACGTTGTTTTTTAAAGTACAACAGTAGTGTACAACAGTTTGTACTCACTATGTTAGGTGATTTATTACATTTTCCTGGGGTTTTTTTTCATTATATATATCTATGTTTCTGCATGATGATATTCACCTCGAGGAATACTAAATGACTCACTTGAAACATATCGATTGTCATAGAAGAAAAGGTTTTATAAAAACTGACGTCATTTGAAGTGAAATAACGTCTCTTTTGGGGATGACAGGAATGCCTGGACTGAAATTATCTCCCCTTGTAGAACTATTTAAAATGGTCACTTTGAACACATGGGTCATAAGAGTTTTGGCTTTTAGTTTTGTAGATTTTACAATGATTTTGTACATCCTAGCTGGCAGAATCATTGGCATGCCGGGCTAAATACTTAGTGGCATTTCTCTCATCTTTACGTTCCGAGTTCAAATTCCGCTGTGGTCGACTTTACTTTTCCTTCTTTCGGGGTCGATACAATAAGTAACATTTGAGGACTGGGGTTGATGCAAGCATCTTACCCACTTCCCCGAATTGGTTGGCCTTGTGCCAAAATTTGAAACCAATAGTATATGGGCTATTGCTTTCAATTGTAGCGTGTGAGGAATAACATCAAATGTTTTGAGAGATTTCAGAATGTTTTTCAGTAGTTGGCAACATCGGTTACACCAGCTATACCGTCAAGTGAATTACAAGAACTGAACTGTCTGGCTTCTGCTAAATGATACTAGCATAAACTTTTTAAACATTCCATTTTGGGGCGGCTACAATAGCTCATCCAGAATTTCATTGTAGTTTCTGAGATGCTGGGCTAATTTTCAAATGCATTACTTGAGATACGTTGATAGTTCGTCAACAGTGCTGTATATCAACATCTCTACCCTTTAATGATACTGGAGCACTATCTCGTAAGGTGGTAACATATGAGCTACGTTGCCTTCTTGCTTCATCCGCGTTATTAAAACCTCACATATACTTTCGTATCCTTTGCCACTGTCGAGGGAGTACACGTTGTTCTACACAAAGACCAAATTTTTTCCTTTACTTCTTTTTTGAAGTCACATCTCCACATTTACACCTAAACAGTATGATTGTATTAACAATGTTATCTCTCAAGCTACTGCTATCAAGCACCTTCGGATGATCTCTAGTCAACCGTTACACGACGGCTACTCAACCGTCACTCAACAATTCTACCACGGTTAGACTACCTCTATTTATATGTCTTGGGCGATCCTACGTCTTCGCTTGGGGGTGTCGACACAACAAACTGCAAAAAATTTTTTAAATAATTATAAACTTGTAACAAAACAAAGGAATAAAATGTATACATCATGTAAATCCTAATGGGGGTCACGGGCTCGCAAAACACATATATGAATAACTTTTTTCAGCTTGTCGTACTTCGATACGAAAAAAATCCACAACCTTCCGTCTAAATAAACCACTATTGTCCCTACGCTATTGTACTACGGATTGCTAGAAGATAACTTTTCTTCCTACACCTCGATCCCTAGATCTTATACACACACGCGCGCGCGCGCACACACACACACACACACACACACACACACACATATATATATATATATATATATATATATATATATATATATACATATACACATACAGACACAGACACAGGCACACACACACACACACATACATATATACACACATTCATATATTCATATAAACTTGTGCATACACACATACACACACACATAAACACATATCACATTGTTTGTAAAGTGAAAGTATTCAACATATAGTGTAAATTATGATTATATATATTCGATTGACCTGTATGCAGTTACTTATCCTTCGGGTTCACAAATAAACATGTTCATGTGATAGCATGAAATATTTCACATATAATAATCGTAAGTGGATTGTGTGTATATAGCTAACCAACTTTGCGAACAACGTCTTGTCTTAACACTAAACTGTAGTAAAATATTTTACATTATAATTATATTACAATTTTAGAAATATATTGCTTTTATATATTTTGTTTATTACAATTTCACTTAAAACATGGAGGCCAGTTTTTCTACCTTTTATTCATAATTATCGCGTGTGGATCTTTTCTCCGTCCCTTTCTACGTGTAATTTAAGATTGGTTTCTTTATCACATTCACACTCCAGTCTAACTGTCGCTGCTATTCGCCGTGGTGAAAACAGTACTACAGCAACAGTAATTTTTAAAGAAAGTAGTCAAAACAACAACGGATATTAATAAGAGCTAATCAAATTACTCCTCATATCTCTGTTTTATAGCAAAAGAATTTTCTCAAAGTTATTTAAACATTATTTTTATGTTTTGGTATTTTATAAATGTTTGCCTTTCTTTACAATTTACAGAATATTGCCTTGCACAAAGTAAGACGTATGAAGCTAATAAAAAGAGATAAATTCAATAGGAAACAAAAGAAAACAAAACTATGGTGTCAATGTGACGGGAGCGGTATTAATGTCCACTTCGATTGGAAAGAATGTAAAATATAAATTCATGAACTTTCAATTATTATCATATTTCATTTTATGAAAATTGTGAGCAGCAATAATGTGTTTGGTAGATTACACAGCAATATGAATGACATTGTTTACATTATTTACATTTGACGGATACTTGTCCTCATCTTGCTTGTTGCTAACACAAACAAGATGAGGACAAATATCCGTCAAATGTAAATAATGTAAATAATGTACATAATTCCTGATCTCTTATGAATGACATCGTAAATTTTATGGCAACAACAACTAACTAATATTTTATATTGTCAGAGAAATAACTGCGAATTTTTAATATATGAATAATCTCATTATAGATATTCAAGTAGTAAACAAATATTGTTAACATTCACTTGAAAACTGCCGCATGAATAGACAAGTCATCACGTAATTCTGATTAACTCAACAATTGTGAACGATATCACACCTGCGACTAAGACCGTATACACGTATATGCACACAATTTAAATTTTAATACTTATTAATACTGATGATCAAAGAAACTATGCCCATGATACAGGAAAAGCAGTGGGCTTTAGAATCAGTCTTCTTCACTGCAATTATTCTTGGCATCTGCATAACACACTTCTGCCTGCTAATCAACTGAACACCTAATAAGGCAACGAGTGACATTTATGCGGCTGCGCCACTTGTTAGAAATTTTATCGAAATGGTACAATAGTAATGAGAGAAACGTATCAACCACTATCTCTGCAATCATTTGCCCAACACCCTGTCAAGTCAGCAAATTGAGCAATCATACACAGTGAATATAAACATATATATATATACATGATACAAATGCAAATACAAACACATAAACATTTATATATGTGGATGTGTGAATTGAATCACACCAATGGCGCGAAAAGGTATGTACGCGAGCTACCTAACTCAGGCAGATTTTTCAATGCGGACTGATAACGAAATATTACGGAAAAATTAGAGCCATAGAAATGTAATACCTGGAAAACATGAAACAAGATTTAAAATGGGAAAAAGCTTCCTCACGTAGGAGAAATTACAGCAATAATTTCCCCTAGACAGTCGGTTTCAGAGGTGCATGCATACATACATACATACATACATACATACAAATTTGTATAAAAACCTAGAAATACGTTGTTTTACAGAGAAAGAGTAAAGGAAACTGACGCGGATTCTCCAAATTCAATCTATTAGTGCCACAGTGAAGACATTCCAAATATTCTCCATGTGAGATTCTCATGTATTGGTATATGCATTGGGTGTACGCATAGATATTTCCATCAACACACCATCTCAACCACATATTTACAAACGTCGTGAACGCTCTTAACTCAAAAAGTCTTCTCGCCTTTTTAGCAACTGGCTTGAACTCTCTCAAGAAGAACGTAGATAAAACTAAAACAAATCATACATATATGCAAAAACTCATACATAAATCCATCCATCTATACATACATACATACTTACATACATACATACATACATATTGATAACATCAACCAACAAAATTATAATAATCATTTTTAGACCCTGGTCACTGGCACGGAAATATTCTGTGCTACCAAATAAACAGCTGAAGTTTAAGTGATAGTTAATTAGAAACTTATCAAACAAAACTATAACAACCCAGAAGAGCGAACCGACAAGATGACAAAGCGATGGTAAGCAACAATGGCAATTATACTCAAACAAAAAGTTGGAACAAAGCCCTTGATAGCATATATTTATTGACACTAAGGCGAATCGTACATAAATTCGAAATGAGCCCTCAGAACCGTGGTGCCACTGGACAACTTCCCAGGGTGTCCTGCCTTAAAACAGCACTGGACACACACACGAACAAAAATTCAGATCAAACATTAGCAAGAAAAAATTGAACATAAACATATATTAAAATTATAAAGAATGAACAATTAAAGAGGCCGATAAATGAAACGAATTAGCGTGATAGATATAGAATACTACAAAATATGTTATTATCTATTTTAAAAGACAATACATACTACAAAAACACCCAAACTGCAATCAGTAAAACATAATATAAAACCTTAGAATGTTTATAAACGTTATACCAAAAGGGATACACTGATATAGAATAGAGCTATATTAACAGAGACGTAAATCTGACCTCTACTTTGGCATACTCAACGTTCACAATAGTGAAAAGGAATAAGAGAAGTATGTTAAGAAATCACCGACATATACATTCAGGTAACCCCACCGGATGACTTGGAAATAAGATCCATAATAGTTCAGTGTGTGAAACTCACCGTCTGATTACACTTTTAGACAACCTGCTCAAGCCATTCCCAAAGCATATAAGAAAAAGATGCTAAATCATTTGATGATATTAGAGACAAAATATATCAGTTTTTCTTTCAAATATTTTATATCCCTACAGCTGTTTCAATACTTAAGTTTTTCAATTATACAACTAGTCATTATAAATATATAATTATGTATATAATTATGCATATGTATATATCTATATATAGAAAAGAGAGTTTGTATGTGTGTGTGTGTGTGTGTGTGTGTGTGTGTGTGTGTGTGTGTGTGCGTATGTTCTCTATGCATTTGGAAACTGAGTTGCCGATTGTGACATATAGGGTATCAAATGATTCAGTAACGTTTCGGATCCCAATTAAAATTTATTTTTGTTTACATTTTTCATTACAAAATTTAACATTATAATCGTTGTTAGTTAACTATCGTAAACAACATTTTATACCACGATGACGACATCGACGACGTCACATTTTCTATATGAGTCAGTATGTATTTGTCAGTGTGTGTGTGTTTGCACATTCGTTAAGTTCGTTAGGCCAGTGACTGACAAGTATATGTGTGTGTGAGTATACATACATTTTTGTTGACGACTGATACAAACACACACATACACACACAATATCTTACTATACGTAGGTCACTGAATGTCAGAATCTATGTATGTGCGAGTGGATGTGTGATCATTTTTATGAAACGAGCTGATTTAGAAAGAGTTTAGTTTAGTTGCGACCTGGACATTGAACGAAATACAGCGTTCACTTTGAAGTGCCACTGTTTGGATTTTCCTTTTCATCATGGAGAGTTGCATTAACGATTATCACTACTTATGTGCTGAAATATTATTCTGGCTTTTATAACCAACATAAAAATTTGGTTGATTTGACAACAGTCACAACGCTCGCAAATATATGTGAACATTTTTTAAATTCTGGTTATTATAACAGATTCGGAAATTTGGCGAAGTAGAAAGCCTTAGCGCCTCTTTCAATATAATTACAGAAAGGTTATTCCAGTCCTTATAACTAGTTTGAAGATGATGCTATATTAACAGG